>NC_090729.1:3791647-3803573 GCF_036898095.1 Palaemon carinicauda
AGAGAAGGATAAGTGAAATGACCAAAATATGGAAAATTATTGAAAAGTAAGAGGTGGAAAAGTCATGTTGGACTTAGAATGCGGAAATTCATCGTACAGAGAAAAGAAAAACAAAGATGGGTGACCCTCGATTACTAGACAGTCATGGTATTAAAAGAGCAAAGCAAACTAAGAGTTTTGAAAACGATGATTAAAGTATTCCATGGGTATTGAAAGTCCTTGTAAAAAATAGCAAAAATGGGAAAATCCCAGAGGGGTTTAGTACCGTCAGTACTACTCGCGTGGTGCACTTTTGGTATCCATCGTGCTGTCCTACCTCTCTACTTTTATTTCATAGCATCTTAGCATTGAATGGGTTCTCCTGCCCCTGCGCCGTACCATATGGGCCAGATTTTGAATATATTTCAATCTAAAAATAGGATAATGACGGTGAAAAGTAGATTTTCTTGGAGAAAGTCCTCTCTGAAATGTCTGAATTTCACTCCAGTAGTATAAAAAAAGATAGGAAAGAGCGATCTCAATGATAAAATTGCAAGGAAGAGTAAAAGGGGAATTGTAAAACAGAAAATAAACATTCAGAAATAGTTTAGAGTAGTCGAAATGTTGGAAATTGTTGTAAAAGTTTAAAGACTAGAAAAGTCATGCAGATATCTGGCAGTATGGAAAAATGTAGAGCAAACTGGGTCTAAGTGGAAATTTTAATTTAGATGGGACTATCAGTGGAATAGTAAGATCAGTACTGCAATGAAAGCGAATACATAATATCTAAGTAGGTGAAGTACTTATACTGAGGATGGAAATTGAATTCACTTTATAGTTGAATTGAAATGTCGGCAAAGACAAACTATAAAAGAGCAATTGTATGTGAAGATAGGCAACTAGATTCAAGTTAGACCGCAACTCATACTGTAAACTCAAGCAAGAGCACTAACTTAATTTCACCCCCCCCCCCCAACAAAAAGAATACCATATAATGATATTATCCACACCGCTCCCATACACTGCACACACTTCATCCAGCAAATATATCTCGAGTCTAAGCTTGCCTTATATCAAGATAAAAAAAGAGCCCCCACCTCTTTCATTCCTATTGTGGAGATCTGTAAATGGACAGCTTAGTGCAACGGTATAGTCCTGAAATTCACAATCACGTCACTTCAGCTGATCAAGGGTACTGACTGAAGGGATCATTGAGGGCTGCCCTCTTTGATTGGTTTATTTCTACTGTGTGCTATGGGACGTGCGAACGCAGACAGAATGTGCATTCAGGATAGAATTTATTTAAAAAATTAATGTGATAGGCTCATTTACAATGGTTTCCTTTGGCGATGTGGCTCTGGATCGCATAGGCCTCATTTGTTATAGGTTTGTTAGACCTGTGCAATTCTCCATTCATATTACGTCCCATCACAGTGGACTAACTACCATTCATTAGGTCAGTTAACGCGTACACAATGGGATTTATGGGGAAGTACCCAAAGGTTTGTTTCGAAACCGGAAAAATTTGTTAGAATTTAATTTTCTTGATTAAATCATGACTAATCATAATAATTGTTATTATTTTAGGTAAGGTGAAATATTTTATCGTTAATTATCTAGTTTATTATTTGGAGATATAACTAATTTTCAGCCACATATATCAATGATTGTCTGAAATTATTTTTCATAAAGGGTTCAGCTTTGTCACATAAACTTAGTTCTACACAATATTTATTCGCATATTAAGAGACTAATTTTACAACCTTTATTGCGAAATTTAGATTAACTTTATTACTTTCATGTTTTCCTGATTTAATTTAACAGGATCTTTATGTAGAAATCTTGTGATTATTAGCTATGCCTTGTGAAATTGGTATGTGCACATAAAATGCATGAATGTATACATGCACCTATACATCTGCATGAATATTTAGAGACTTGAATGTTTTGCCTACTCACGACTATAAGATCTAATAAATGTTCACTACATTTTGAGAATTTTGTCGTTATCGTTGATTTAAGCTTAATGCAGTTTCATATTTATTTTTTTTCGAAAACTCATTCATTCTAAATTATCTTGGTTGTAATTTTCTTTTAATTCTTTGAACTCTTATTTGTGATGTAATATGTCGTCTATAATACCTCTATGAATAATTGTTACTGTTTGTTATTCTCTCTCTCTCTCTCTCTCTCTCTCTCTCTCTCTCTCTCTCTCTCTCTCTCTCTCTCTCTCTCTCTCTCACACTTCAATGATTTCACAGAATCTTTGCTTATATTTTGTTATCAATGATACTCTTACACATGGGTCATATAATATCTGGCAAGGGAGTCTTAAACAAAACTGCAGTGAAGTGAAAAGTGTTTTAGCATAAAATTGCCTTTATGTCGTGTTTACTCTTCATTCGCCTGACACAAGTTAATTTGACTAAGAGACTTTTTTCATGTTATTTTGGAAGTTTTATTTCATAATAATACTTCTTTTACGAGGGCTTTGAATATAGGAAAAAGTATTTTAGCTAAGCTCAGTGGACGTTAGTCTGAGAGAGAGAGAGAGAGAGAGAGAGAGAGAGAGAGAGAGAGAGAGAGAGAGAGAGACTGTTCCTTATAGGTTAGCGTAGACTTATTGTGAATATTTTCATTTTCAATGGTCCTCTAAGGAAGAAATTAAGATTCTGACCAAAAAAAACCGAAAACCTTCACAACCATGCATCTAGGGATTTCACGGTGGTGTTTTGAATTCTCTACACACACATACACACACACACACACACATACACACACACACACACACACAGATTGCCCAGAGCTTTTGCTCAGGACGGGGCTCCTGGACCGTAGTCATAGCCCCCAACGCGAATTCACTGGTGTATATTCTTTCAAAACTATGTTGTCTGATATCCAGGGCATAGGAATGTGTGTGTATATATATATATATATATATATGTATATATATATATATATATATATATATATATATATATATATATATATATATATATATATATATATATATATATGTATATGTATATATATGTATGTATATGTATATATATGTATGTATATGTATATATATGTATGTATATGTATATATATGTATGTATATGTATATATATATATTTATATATGTATATGTATATATATATTTATATATATGTATATATATTCATTCGACATACACCCATACCCCCAATCAAAGTTGACTTTGGTTGGAAAACAAACGTAAGTCACAGCCATGTTCATCTCTTGGGTGCTGAACTGGGGAGCAGAGTGCAATACCCCCTTCACACACCGCGACGTTCATTCGTATTTACATCCTTGCTTGAGGGTGCACTCGGGCCCCCTATTCTACATCTTTTCTCTTTTCTGTTTTTTTTTCTAGTTTTTATAGCTTATATAGGAAATGTATTTTTTCAAATTGTTACTGTTCTTAAATGTTTGATTTTAATTGTTCATTACTTCTCTTATGGTTTATTTATTTTTTGGATTCCTTTCCTCCCCGGGCTATTTTTCCCTGTTGGAGCCCTTCTGCATTAGCATACTGCTTTTACAACTAGGGTTGTAGCTCAGCTAATAATAATAATAATAATTATTATTAGGGGTGATCCTTTCCAACTCTTTTTAGACCTTTCTCTCCTATCTACGGCGTCCTTTTTAACCTATTATTGTTCATTCTTATGGCCGAGCAACTTTAAAACACTGCTCTTTCCTTACACTTGCACAAACATTTTGGCTAATTCTTCTGTGTATCATCACTACTTATACTATGTTTTTCTACGACATTTATTAAAAAAAAAAAAATACTTACATTTCAACATCTTCACCCTTTCTATCACTCACATTCAACATCTAACGTTAAAATATAAAGTCGATTGATTACTTTTATGGTGTTATGTCTCCATGACTGTTCAATATTTTATGAATGAAAAAGACGTTAGAGATCAGAGAAAGTACAGATGCAGGTACTAGGTTTGGCGATAGGAAAGTGATTCATAAATAGAATTTGGAGTGATTGGTGTCCGGAGAAGATTTTGTGCTGATTGGGAACAGTGAAGGGGAACTACAGAAGCGGATAAAAGAGTTTGAAATGTTTGTAATTGGATAAAATTGAGATAAAATAATCACGAAAAGGGTAATAATATGTGGAGACCAAGAAGATGGTATCTGACAGGAAAGACTGGAAATAAAGGGTATTCTGAAAGTTCAAAGCTTCGAAGATATGGAGTTAGACGTGTTGTTAATGAGCGGATGTATTTAGATTGTCCCAACAGATGATTGGAACACGAGCTCTAAGCACAAACAACTGTAGCTAGCCGATTTCGAATTCATAGTTTATGCGCAGTTCCCATTCCATAGTAGAGAAGGGCCGTTAGTCTATGCAGCGTTCCTCGGCTCTCGCTTCACTTGCTTTATTTATCATCCTACTTCATGTCTTTACCTCCATTGTCGCTTCTTTCCATTTTGCTGTCCAATCTCGTTGAACTACATCAATGAATTTGCAGGCGTTTCCTTCAGTTGCACTTTTAAAGGCCACCCATGAATGGCATGGCCAAGGGACAATGATATTGCCTTATTGAGCAGGACAATGCCCTATATTTATGTATATATATATATATATATATATATATATATATAATATATATATATATATATATATATATATATATATATATATATACATATATATATATATATATATATATATATATATATATATATATATATATAAGATATGATAGCCCCCTCTTCACCCAAGGTAGGACTAAGGAGGGCCAGGCAAAGACTGCTGATGATTCAGCAGATAGACCTTTAGGCTCCCCAAACCTCCCATCCTTAGCTCGCTAGGATGGTGAGGTTGTAGCGACCAAAGAAACTAACGAGTCTGGCGTTCGCCAGTCAGGGACGTAACCACATCGGCCACCACAACCTTGCGTTGAATGGCCTGACAGACCCCAGCGTCGTGTTGTATAGCCCAAATCCATACATCAATCCACATTGCCCATCGAAGGTTTTTTTAATTTTATTATGTAGGTGAGGACCCATGGGTTTCTACCTTAAAACTTTCCGTTACGAGCTTGGCATAGATATCCCCTGAAGTTTCCGCAGTATACCATAAAACCGATAAACAAATTTATCAAGTTATAGAACTTTATAGTACCCGTACCTTACTAGTAAATAGGGAATTGAGTGTCTTCTACATCTTATCTACCAGCTACGTGATTAAGGCCTTATTAGAATTACGATAATGTTTAATAAGGTTTTAATTTTTAGGCCAGGTGGCTCTTGACAATTTAATTATTAGACGCAAGAAATTCAAGATTTTTAGGGAAGCCAAATTATTAAATAAAAAGAAAAATACTTTTTATCGTTCGAGTCATTCATCATTTCGATCATCTGTTAGGCAGTCTGTTGTTTACATCACCAGTTATGTGTATTGCTGTTGTTTACATTCGCAAGGTGTGTGTTTTGTAAATGCCACAAATACCCCTTAACTTTCCTCTTCGTGATTGTTTAATGGACAAATCATTAACCTAAGTTGTATTTATTTTTATAGAGAAGTTAAGAGTTCTTTATATATTTAATAACACATTCTGTGAAATATTTTGAATACCCAAAAGGAACTTGTAATTTTCCTCACAACTTTTGAAAAAAAAAAAACATCGCTATGGTCCAAATACGGTTTCACTATTGCTAATAAAAGATCACATTCTTCATAAATTTAGCTCGTGGGTGATATTATATATATATATATATATATATATATATATATATATATATATATATATATATATATATATATATATATATATATATATGTGTGTGTGTGTGTGTGTGTGTGTGTTTGTGTGTGTGTGTGTATAGTTATTGGTAAAATTGAAAAGTTTATTTTTAAAGAGACTAGGTCACTTTGAAAGGCTGGACAAAAGATTAATGAAAAGAGTCCCTGATTCAGAAATTAAAGCTTCTGAATTTTACACACGTTTCAACTAATCTTTTGTCCATCCTTTCCACGTGACCTAGTCACCTTAAGAAACTGATCCAGGTTGGAAGGGAGGAAGGGTTGGATAGATGGTACGAAAGACGTTGGGGGAAGGGAGGACCTGGGCCCATAGAGTTGGGAGGACCCGGGCCCATAGAGTGGGGAGGACCCGGGTATACAGGATACGTAGATTTCGAGCAAAATAAGGACGCATGTTAACCATGTTTTAACGTTGGTTCGATGCACAGCTGATTGAGATTTGAATTGCCTTTGATAACTAAATGTCCAACTCCTCCTACCTCTAACTTGCTCTCTTTCGGAATATGAAACCCAGGATGTCTAGTGGGTATAATTTCATCAGCTGTTTTGGCTATCTTGAAGTTGTTTAGCCGTTTTTCAGATATCGCTGATATGTCTAAAAAAATTCTTATTTATAAATTCTCTAATTGGAATTGTTTTATTACCTACATATTGAATATTAACATACTGTAGGCGCAATTTATGACGATCTTATAGTAACCGTGATACGTATTCCATGATAGTTTCGTCAATTCAAAATCCAAAGCTTTTTGTTTTATCAACTTGGTGCAGTTTGTAAATTTTACCACTTGGGGGGTTACATTCCCTGGGGTCATCAGTCTTAAATTTAGTCTTTTTCAAAATGTTCATACCTTGCACAGTGGAGACAGGTGATCGCGTAGCACCTATCACGCACGGTATACGTGCTCCATCGCAATATAACCTTGTCGCCATTATCCTGAATAGCCCTCCGAACTTCAGGAACACATTTCATCTTGAAGCTGGTAGTCCCACCCGCCGCATTTATCTTCTCTACATTTTGAATCGGATCCAAACAACGACTCCTGTGAATCTAAACAGTGACGACAGCGTTTTCAGCACTCTACGTTGTATTTCACTAATTTGGGTTTTAGTTTCCCAATTTTTATGGTTTCGGTATCAGAAACAATGTTATAATATCGTATTTAGGTATTTTTTGTATGTGTGGGGGGGGGGGGAGTGTCATCGGTGTTTGATGCGTTAATTAAATTCATTCAATATTCATCACGAGGTCATCAACTTTCCCTGTAAGTTTTTTTTTTTTTTTGTGGGGGGGGGGGGGGGGTAGAATCCGCTGAGTCAATAGCGAGATACCCAATGTTGTTTTTCAAATCAGTAATTCTTGTTTCATGTTCTATTGTAAACGTTCTTCTTATGTCGGCGTCAATGACCTCAGATGTCAGGATGCCTGAAAACTTTAAATCAATCAATCAATCCTCTTATGTACGTGCTCTTCCATTTTTTTTTTTTTTTTTTTTAGATTTTTGTCTCTGCATCTTCCTGTTTTTTTTTTTATTGCAATTGTACTTTATCTATACCCCCAGGACAGCGCTATAGCATTTTCTCTGTGTTTGCATCATTGTGGTAGTAATTACTGTGTATAGACACACTTCTCGTGGCAGTACCTGTCACAAAAATCGCATCGTATCTATTCTTTGCTCTTTCCCTTTGCGGATCCACACGAGTTGCAATTTCCCGTCATGATGTTTGTTTTATCTACGTAAGTAAACGAGAGAGAGAGAGAGAGAGAGAGAGAGAGAGAGAGAGAGAGAGAGAGAGAGAGAGAGAGAGAGAGAGAGAGATGTAGCATCGTTGATACGTCTGCACTCTAGCACCTTCACCTCCACTCTATTAACTATTATTGTCTAATCTCTTTCAAATTTGACTTCACAGTGCAACTGGGGGGGGGGGGGGGGGGGTGAGGGGGTTGTCCCTTAATTTCATCTGTGTGCTGAATGGCCTCCTGGACCTCAAACACTTTCTTATGGCTAAAATTCTTAAGGCTAAAATTCTTAAGGCTAAAATTCTTAAGGCTAAAATTCTTAAGGCTAAAATGCCTAAAGTGCAGTCCTTTGTGGTTCCATATAGCCTACTGTGTATATGTTTTATATATGAATATATTTTACATTAATTTTTATATACATATACACACACACACACACACACACATATATATATATATATATATATATATATATATATATATATATATATATATATATATATATATATATATATATATATATATATATGTAAGTATTTGAAAGGAATGGAAATACGTAATTCACTTTTATTTAGTGAAATACTTGGGAGAAGAAACTTATTAACTATATTAACTTGGGTATGATCTTTTCAAATATTAACAAACTAGTGTACACGACCCGTCAAAACTGACGTCTAATTAGTAAAGAGAAGGTTGACCAGAGCACCAGCCACTCTTGGAGATACTACTACAAGAGAGTTATTGCATTCTTTTACAAGACTGTACTACGTTGAATCCATCTCTCCGGTTACGGTTCTTTTTCTGTTCCTACACATACACCGGATAATCTGTCATATTCCTTACACATTCACCTCTGTCCTCATACATTTGACAACACTTGAGATCACCAAACAATTCTTCTTCACTCAAGGGGTTAATTTTTTCTGTGACTACTCTCCTCTTAGCAGCTCTTTTACGAGAAGGACGCTCCAAGATCAAACCATTGTTCCTTAGTCATGGGTAGTGCCATAGTCTGTACCATGGTCATTCACTGTCTTGGGTCAAAGTTCTCTTGCTTGAAGGTACACTCGGGCACACTATTCTATCTTGTTTCTTTTCCTCTTATTTTTTTAAGTCTTTTAAAGTTTTTTATATTTAATATATGAAAGATTTATTTCAATGTTATTACGGTTTTTAAAGTATTTAATTTTAATTGTTCATTACTTCTCTTGTAGTTTATTTATTTCCTTTCCCCACTGGATGCTATAAGCCTAAGGGCTCCAATAGGATCCCCTTTTTTCAATTAGGCTGTAGCTTAAGTAGTAATAATAATATAGTAATAAATTACACACATGCACACGCACCCAGCTCTCACCAGGTTATGACGAATCTTTCCCCCTACCTGACAGACGAGGAGAGCTGAGCGTGACAAGAAAGTTATATATATATATATATATATATATATATATATATATATATATATATATATATATATATATATATATATATATGTATGTATATATCAATAAATATCCAGACACTTGGTTTTTATTATATAGTGAAGATAATTTTTGTCGGAAAGTGACGGGGAATATGGAGGAAGTTGCAGTTTTACCTTTTCACTTTTATTAATAGCCTTAATTGTTTAACCAGATTAGTGTTTCATTCTAACTGAAGACTGTCTTTAAATGATTTGGTCTTGAATTAGGCGTGAATACTGGAAAGAATAAGAGATAGTTACAGGTGCAGTTAGACGGAAAGAGATGTAATGTTACTGATATAAATCTTTATACAGACATACAGCCAGGAACTGAAGGGATACTGCAAAGAAGCTTTTTTACACTGAGACTGAGCTGCCCAATATGAATTCGAGGCTGTTGTATAGTAGGCAGTATAGGGTCTTAACAGACAGACGGGCTTGACATGACTAGTTTATTAATGCGATATAACAAGATTATATACCGACGGTTGAGGATAACAATGACATAAAAACTTTACCATTATGTGGCATGCAATGGCAAGATTAAACCGTTTTTTCTAATATTACGCGAGAGAGAGAGAGAGAGAGAGAGAGAGAGAGAGAGAGAGAGAGAGAGAGAGAGAGAGAGAGAGAGAGAGCAATCGCATTACAATGTAAGAACATGTGTGAAATACAACGTGCGTTACACTGTCATATCCCCTTATGGGGCTATACGCCATGGAAGGAAAGGGTGGGGGCCACAAGTCGCCATGTCGACCATACATTTTCATCTTTTAGTTATATTGTGAAAGGCGAACGCCGAGATGTTAAAGGAACCTTGTTATGCTATCCTGTCAGTGCATTGGGTTGGTGATTTCCTCGTCACGAGGTTGTTCTGCTTATTTAGGAACCAGTGTTTAAGTTTCTACCACTTGTGTTTACTCTAGAAACACGAAAAGCTGTAGTATCTATGTGACTTTCGCCTAGAGCAAACAAAGTCATTATTGTCATTGTCGTAGCATGATGATTTAGCATCTCCACTTTTCTTTTTTGGGGTGAGACATCTGTACTTTAGAGTGTGTTAGTGCGTGGCACTCTGGAATAACGCTAAGCCTACGTACGTTCATTGTTTTCTCTAATTTGATTAATTATCTCTTCTTGGCTTAAACTTGCTAGGATATGGTGTGCTAGAGTTGGGTGTAAGATTAATTAGGGCATTAGACCGTTTAAATCTCCAAGTTCTCCTAGACGATAGATTTGAAAATCACTTACTGGAAGAGGCAGAGGTGCCTCCTCAATGTGCATATATGGAATTGCAAATTGCCTTTTAATATTTTATTTTGTTTGTGTAGTCCAGCACACGGAATATGAGAAACTTGATAATGTGTTTTTATTTGAGATGGAAATAAAATGGAACATTACCCGAGATTGTCAGATTTCATAAAATGAATTGTTGACATTTTTAACTGAAAAAGTCGTCCCACCACATGAATTCCGTATATCCCTTTCGTGAGTGTTTTGTTACATTGTTTGGATTGGGTGTTCAGAGATTTTCATGTACACTGAAGTTGCTTATGTATGGGTGGCTTTAACTATTGTGGTTTGATACAAGGGGTTTGTCTTATGATGCCTTCCGTGTGCGTTTGTTAATTTGAATAAGTTTGACATCTTTGGGAAACTGCAGATGTTGATTAGAATCAGCATTAAACTCCTTATGGCCAGTGAGGGGTTTATCCTTATGGTTACTCTCTCTCTCTCTCTCTCTCTCTCTCTCTCTCTCTCTCTCTCTCTCTCTCTCTCTCTCTCTCTCTCTCTCTCTCTGACACGCTGCTATTTCTGATATTAATATTCTCTGAACTGCAAAACTGGTTGTGGTCGTCCAAGGTTGTGGTGGTCTATTGAAAACGTTCTTACATGGCGTTCTGCTGGACGGGAGGTCGAGTCCCGCTCAAGCTCGATAGTTTGTTGTCTGCAATCTCACCATCTTTGTGAGCTGAGGTTGAATGAGTATGTTGGATCCTGTACGTCTACGTGCTGAGTCATTAGCAGCCATTACCGTTCCATCCCTGTCCTAGCTTGGGTGAGAGAGAGCTTAGCCGCATATCATATGCGTAAGTGGTTAGTCTCCTGGGCATTGTCACGGTCCCTTGCCTCTGGTATTCATGAGCGGCCTTTAAACACATTGTTATGATTGAAAAACACTGAAGTTCCAAAAGCATATGTTTTGGTTAAAGACTTACATGGAACTAATCAATTGTACCCTTTCCCTTCCCACGAGCACTTAAAAAATTTAATTGTGGTAGAATGTAGATTTTCGAACGGGTTACATATTTAGTCATATGTTTACCCAATCTAAAAGTTGTTTGGAATGAAAGTTGCTTAGCGAAGCTAGAACCTTAGCAAGTGATTTTGCCTGATCGATTATTCATAAATTAATTTTTCAAACGTTTGTGAAACCCTGTGATATCTTCTATTATATTTGTCATGAACGACGGAAATAGTCAAGGATGTATCGTTCTTTTAACCTCTGCAATGTAACCGAAAGGAGTAGGACATAGCCCTTGCAGTAAATAAGGACACAGCGAAATACGCCTTATAAACATATCCGATTATTTCATAACGACCAGATTACTAAGCTATAACTAAATAACAACGTCGGATGCTGTTGGCTGGGATATAGAAAGCAGGATGGAAATTTCCATTGCTTACATGGGTAGAAATCCTCATCCCTTGAATAGGACTATGATTTTAGCGATGCTGCAACTCAGCTGTTAGGATTTATAATGATGTGTTAGTTACTCTATGTATATATGTTTATATATGTATACATAAACATATACATTTATATTGTAATATATATATATATATATATATATATATATATATATATATATATATTATATATATATATATATATATATATATATATATATTTATATATATATATTTATATATATTATATTTACGCATA
>NC_090729.1:3804073-3859201 GCF_036898095.1 Palaemon carinicauda
ACTAGAGGATCCAAAGACCACTCGGTATTCACTATCTGGGATGCTCTGCTCAGACTGTCGGCGAGCACATTCCTTTTGCCCGGAATGAAGCGAGCTGATAGACGCATCGAGTGGACTTCGGTCCATCTCAGTATCTCTACTGCAAGATGGGATAGCTGTTGTGAAAAGGTACCTCCCTGCTTGTTGATGTAAGCCACTACCGTGGTGGTTGTCGCTCATCACCACCACGGAGTGACCCGCCAGGTACTGTCGGAACTGTCGAAGTGCCAGATAGACGGCCTTCATCTCTAGCAAGTTTATGTGGAGGCACTTTTCTGATTCTGACCATAGGCCTGAGGTCCAGTGGTTCAGAACGTGGGCCCCCCACCCTTCTTTTGAGGCGTCCGAGAACAGCATCAAATCCCGGGGGAGGACGACAAGATCCACTCCCTTTCGGAGGTTTTCGTCTGTCACCCACCATTGAAGGTACGTCCGTTCCGCAGGACCCATAGGGACCAGAATGTCCGGGGAATCGTGACCTTGATTCCACCGGGACTTGAGTCGCCATTGCAGGGATCTCATCCTGAGGCGCCCATTTGGAACTAGACGGGCCAGAGAGGAAAGGTGACCGAGGAGACGTAACCACGATTGGACTGGGAGTTCTTCTCGTCTGAGGAAAGGATCTGCGACCCTCCTCAGCCTTGCTATCCTGTCGTCTGATGGAAAGGCTTTGTGGAGATTGGTGTCCAAGATCATGCCTAGATATACCAATCGTTGAGATGGAAGCAGAGAAGACTTCTCGAGATTTACCATGATCCCTAGATCTTGGCAAAGTCCCACAAGCTTGTCCCGGTGTCAAAGAAGGGTCGACTCCGAGTCTGCCAGGATCAGCCAGTCGTCCAGATAACGGAGTACAGGTAGACGAATGCCGATCCTGTGTGCCCACGAAGAGATCAGGGTGAACACTCTGGTGAAAACCTGAGGTGCTGTGGAGAGACCGATACACCACCTTGAACTGGTAGATCTTGTTGTCTAGGCTGAATCTTAAGTACCGTATATCCCGTGTCATAAGACGCTACAAGTGGTAAGCCGCACCCTTAAATTAGCAAGGCAATTCTAGAAAAAAAAAAATATAACAAATTCGAAGATAATTTGTATTTTTCCTAACCATACAAATCTTAGCTATTTTACATTGGGTTTACCTTTTAGCGCAGCTGAAATGGCGAGCCATTAGAATTTAACAAGGGTGTATTACCCCCGCGCTAGTTTGCGGGGGGGGGGGGGGGGGGGGGGGGGGGGGGTAGGGGAGTGGTAGCTAGCTACCCCTCCCCCCCCTCACACACAGATGAATGCTCACTTTCACTTAGAGGTAGGACTTGTCTTGGGGGACAGGGCTGGCGGGCAAATATGTGTAAATAGCTAAGGTTTGTATGGTTAGGAAAAATACAAATTATCTTCGAATTTGCCATTTGTTCCGTAACCGAAATACAGACCACGCTATTTACATTGGGTGACTTACCCATTAGGTAGGGTGGAAAGTCCCCAGCCATACTGGCTTTGGCTTTACCGGGGACTCAGAATCCGAGTGAGTCGCACTCGAGAAAAGGAGTCCCTGCACCTCACAAGTTCCTTGCTCCACAAGGAACTGTGTGGCCTACATAAGCTTGTGTGTGAAGGAAGAAGTGTGACCCGTCCTAGGCAGTTGACCTGGAGTTCCAGAAGGAACTCTGGGTTAGGACGTTCCCAATACCACCTCGTCAGGGTATGGGGGACGCGACAGTATTGACTCAATACTCGGAACACAAGGAAGCATGGTTTACCTGCAGAGGTTCGAGGTCAGCTATGCAGAGACCAGGATGCTGCTTCCCCGTAGAGGGGATGATGAAGAAAGAAATAAGGGCTAGACATACTTCTTTCGTTCATGCAGACTAAAACCTGATAACAATGCCCTCAACCTTCTGCTACCTGTCCAAAAAGGAGCCTGAGGTTAGACCAGCTGTTGTGTAGCCACCACAGAGCGATAGAAAACGCATTGAGACTCCTGTGGGTCACGCCCTGCAGGAAGCGGGCTGCGAAGGTCATTAGACGCTTCCAGACTCAAGCTTGTAGCACCTGCGTCACAGAGTAGTATTACTCGAAGGCGAGGGACGTTGCGATGTATCCAACATCGTGCTGTAGGGCGACGTGACGGGGAAGGGTCTGGAGACAAGTCAAGATGAATGTCCTTGAGTCCGGGCTGAAGAGGTATACTGGTGACTCTCCCCCGTGTCCTCCTTGTGCTCCCAAATTGGCTGCAACTGAGGACAAACTGCAGCTGTTCCCAAAGCTAACCTCTCGATTCCTTTACTGGCAAGAAAGAGAAGGTCTTGGGACATCAGATACAGAATGGAGACTCGAAATCTTGAAGGAATGGACCGAAGGGCCGGGACCCCCCAGATTCTGAGTCTAGCCAACAACTCAGGAGCGAACCTGAATGTTGCCTTCCCCTCTTCCTTAGAAAGGACGGAGTCGTACGAGACCAAGAAGATTGCTTACACACTGGCCGTGGCCAGAGTGAGCAGGAGACCCAAGGCGGAATACAATCTGAGGCCTGTCGTAAAGGGTCTTGAGAAGATCTCTTAAAGGACTAAAAGTCCGAGCCATGCTCCAAGTTGGAGGTCTTCCTCCGACTAGGGCAGGGACGATCGTAGCTTCGCATGAGCGAGGAAAGATCCAGCGGGCAGGAAAAAGTTATTCCTTTAAGCCTGAAGGTCAGGGAAAGGCTGAGCGACAGGCTTCATTGCCAAGAGCGGAAAGGAGTTTCCTCCCGCCAAAAGGCAATAAGACCGTTATTGCTGGAGAAGAGGCTTCAAGGGAAGAGGTATAGCTCCCACGGCACCAACCACCGAAGACTCTTCACTTTGCCTGGAAGACCCCTGCGGATGACTATCGCAGATGACGCGACCTCCGTACCGCGACTGTAGCGGGTTGTCTCTTCTTGAGGAGGAGGCGTAGTGTCTCCAGGCATGAAGCCGAAGCGACGCCCCGGTCCGGGAGAGATGTCGCAGTGTGGTTGTTTGAGTAGTCTGCGCCGTGGGAGAAGCTTTCCCGGGAGTTCCGTCAGGGGAAGCAGAGGGTCCAGAAACCGTTCTGCGCATAGTCCCAGTGGAGCTCTCCCATTGAATGGTTGACAGACAACCTGGTCTTGTTGAGACCCATTGTCCACAGACAAAAAGGAGGGAAGACGCAGGCGTCGAAGTTGTCCCACCATCACCGGAATGCATCTTGCCAGAGTCTCGGGGTCTGAGACTGGGGGGAAGAACAGCGGAAGCTTGAGGTTCCAGGCTGTCGCAATCAGGTCCCCCAGACCAGGACTTGCTGGTTACTCAAGGTCAAAGACCCCCAGGTACACTCTCCTACGAGGCTCTGCTCGGATAGTCGGAGAGAACATTCCTCTGCCTGGAATGAGAGAGCCGATGGTGGTATTGAGAGAATCTCAATCATCCCGGTATCTCTACTGCAAGATGAATGAATGAATGATTTAAAGTTTTCAGGCATCCTGACATCTAAGGTCATTGACGCCGGTAACATTTAATTTATCTATTTAAAAATAAAAAATGAAGCAAAATAAAAAAATTAAAGAGTATTCAATTAAAATCATAAAAATTGAATGTCATAAAAGTTAAATATTTTTCAGAAGACCTGCTTCTGAAATGAATCTAAAAATGCCACTTGCATGGTAGGACATATCATTTCCAAGAATCTTGGCAAGGATGAACCTGCCACCCTCACCTCGAGCCTCAAACAAATATCTATTCCGCAAGTTGTTATAATTGGAGCATTCGGTCAACAAATGCCTTACTGTTAGAGGTACCAAACAGTTGTCACAATACGGTTGGTGTTGGCCCTTCAGCAGAAACTCGTGTGTCAACCGAGTGTGACCAATACGGAGACGACAAAGAGACGTCTCCCATTTTCGGGGCATCATATTATACCTCCAAGGAGATATGTCATTTGTTACTTCCCTCATTTTATTGCCATCTTGACTATCCCATTGCTGTTGCCATTTATTGCAAACCAATTTCTTGATGTCAGGTAAGAAATCATTACAGGGAATGGGATACCTTCTTGGCAGCAACTCGGATGCAGCCTCCTTAGCCAGTGAATCTGCCTTCTCATTCCCAGACACACCTACATGTGCTGGAACCCAACAAAATTGAACTGTTATACCTCTCCGTCCAATAAGGAAAAGCCATTCTAAAATCTTTAAAACTAGAGGGTTATTAGAATTAAAAACTTCCATAGCTTGAAGGACACTCCTTGCATCACTAAAAATTGTAAAATTACCCTCCTTCTCCAACGCTATTTTCTCAATAGCGGTTAATATGCCATACAGTTCGGCAGTAAATATGGAAGCGGTCAGAGGAAGTGCACCTCTACAATTAAAACCATTACTATGTACTCCAAATCCAACGCCAGCATCAGATTTGGAGCCATCAGTATAGATAAAAGTTGATCCTCTATGTTCTTTAACATGTTCATTAAAAAGAGACCTGGCTTCTAGGTCTGACATATTCTTCTTATCTCCAATAAAATATTTACAAAAAGATATCTCTGGTAACTTCCATGGAGGCGTTGATGATACCTTGAATGGAAGTACCTTATTTCTAATTATATCCAGACTATTTAAAAATCGTTTCACCCGAAAGCCATATGGTTGAGGAGATTTTGGGTGCAACTCAAAGTATGATGCGTGTCTTACAAGGCTTGCAGTCTGAAAGGCTAGAGAGCTAGGGAGTCTTTGCAATCTAAACCAATACCGAAGAATGGAAGACATTCGGTAAAGGTCTAGAGGTAACTCTCCAGCATCAACAAGGAGACTTGGGATAGGCGAGGTTTTAAAAGCTCCAGTAGATAATCTAATACCTGCATGATGTATCGAGTCTAATATTTTTAACCGGCTTGGGGTGGCTGAAGAATATACCTCACACCCATAACTAATTTTGGAAAAAATCAAGGCCTTGTATAATTTTAAAATAGTATTGCGGTCTGCCCCCATGATGTATGGGACAATACTTTTAAGATATTCAGAGCTTCAACACATTTAGCTTTTAGCGCTTTTAGGTGAGAAACCCATGTAAGTCTACAGTCAAATATCAAACCTAAAAATTTGGTTTCCGATACACATGGTATCCGTTGACCTTTAATGTATATATCCGGGTCTGGATGTACTCCCCGGATACGACAAAAATGGACAATGGTAGTTTTACTTGTCGAGAACTTAAATCCATTCATGTCAGCCCACTGGATAATTTTATCAATAGAGAGTTGGATTTTTTCTCTCAACCATTGCCAGTCTAGTGCCAGCAAATGATATTGAGAGATCATCCACAAATAGTGTTGAGAGAACATCCTGGGGAATGGCTGAGGATATCCCATTAATTGCTAGTGCAAAAAGGGTTACACTCAGCACACTACCCTGAGGAACTCCTTCTTCCTGGCACTTACTCTCTGATAGAGTTTCCCCCACTCTCACTTGAAAAACTCTACGTGAAAGAAATGCCTCAATAAATAGTGGCAGCTCTCCTCTCAATCCCAATTCATGAATGGTTTTAAGAATACCATATCTCCATGTGGTATCATATGCCTTTTCAAGGTCAAAAAATACTGTAACATGGTGCTGTTTTGGAAGCAAAGGCTTCACAAATAGAAGACTCAAGTCGTATCAACACATCAGTCGTTGAGTGCATTTTTCGAAATCCACATTGAATCGGTGATAAAATACCTTTCTTTTCAAGGTACCATATCAGCCTTGCATTGACCATCTTCTCCATGATTTTACATAAACAAGATGTCAATGCAATAGGACGATAGTTTGCTGCTAAAAACTTGTCTTTACCGGGTTTTAAAAAGGCTAAAATAATGGCTAGTTCCCAAACACTTGGGTAGCTATGATCATGCCATATTCTATTAATAATGCTTAAAATAAATAGCTTTGTATTAAAATGTACATGTTTAATCATTGCATATGGAATTCCATCGGGTCCAGGGGCTGTATCGTTGCAATGAGCAAGTGCAGAATCAAATTCTCTTTCAGTGAAAGGAGAATTATACGACACTTCCCTTCTTGTTGCAAAATTTAAAATTTTCTTTTCTTCAGTGCTCCTATACTGGTGACCAGGGGCTCCTTCACACTTGCTGGATACATTGAAAAAATGATTAGCCAGGGCATTGCTAACTTCATTTGCTTCAGTTACATACTGGCCATTCACCTTCAACACTGGTGGTGGGTTGGGGGTGAATTTGCCAGCTATCTTTTTTACTTTCCTCCACACAGAAGATGGTGGTGTTCTACTGTTAATAGAGGAAACAAAAGACATCCATGACTGGTGCCTTGCTTCTTTCATGGCACGACGGAACTGTGCTCTACATTTCTTGTACATAGTTAAATTCTCATCAGTTCTGCGTCTACGCAATCGTGTTAGAGATCTTCTTGTGGCTCTGTGGAGTGCAGTTAGTTCTGAAGACCACCACGGGACTGGTCGTCGTTTGAATAACCCTGTTGTTTTGGGAATTGAATTGACTCCTGCTGTATGAAGAGTTCCATTCAGTAGGTCTATGGCATCATCAACACTTTCAAACTGTTCTGCTCTCCCTTCGATTTCGCTTAGCTCGGAAAATTTAACCCAGTCTGCCTTGTCTAGATTCCAACGTGGCGATCTTTGCAAAGGCGGACCCTTGTTGGTGTTTATAATGATTGGTGCATGGTCACTAGTATGCCAATCATCTAATGTCCTCCAATCAAAATCAAGAAGGCAGTTAGAGCTTGCAATTGAGAGGTCAATGCATGACAAAGAACCTGTCTGAACATGGAAGTGTGTGGGCTCTCCTGTATTAAGGAGTCCCACATCCTCATTCTCCACAATTGATGAGATAATATTGCCCCTTGTGTTGGCCAAAACATCACCCCATAAAGGATGTCTACCATTCATATCTCCCAGTAAGAGAAAAGGTTGAGGGAGTTGTTGAATGACCTCTGCTAAATCATCATATAAAATATTATCATTTGGAGGTAAGTACAGAGAGCATATTGTATATTTTCTCCCTATATCAATTTGTACAACAACTGCCTGCAGGGTTGTACGTATAGACATGGGTATTTGGGGAACATCTCGACGAATGTACATGAGACTTCCGCCATGGCTCCCTGCTTGTTGATTATATGGTGTTCTATAGCTAACATACTCTCGAGGACTAGGAGTGTTAGAATCAAGCATACTTTCCTGTAGACATACAATTATGGGGAATGCTCATGAATTAGGAGCTTAAGTTCTTCATATTTCGCCCTCAAACCCTGACAGTTCCATTGCAAAATGGAGGAGAAAACTATGGATTATTTCTGGAAGACATCTTGGATGAGGTCTTCCCATTGGAAGTTTTTAATGTAACATTATTACCAGTAGGTTTCTTCAGAGGTGGTCTTGTTATGTTGGTGATTTTCTTTGTATTCTTTTTATCTATTTGTTGAGGTGGATGGTGGACCTCAACTTGAATTTCTGATTTATTCAGTCCATCTTCTGGTTCATTAGAAACATCAACAGACAAAACATAAAATTTATTTGATGTCATAACCTTAACGTTTCTAATGGAGGGTGGAGAGAGAGAAGGAGGTCTCTCTCTTTTGCGATTAATAGATGGTGGGATTCAAGGTTTTTGCACCTTTCCCACAACAGGTGCATCAGGTAAAGTAGTCTTAAGTGGAACCTCCATCAGATCAGGCAAGGACATGGCCTGAGAGAGGTTTGTATTACTTTTTGTAATGGCGGCTGAAGGCTGTACAGCAATGGGCAATGACCTAGTGTTAATACACCGTGGTAAAGCCTCAGGAGGTGATATGGTTACCTCGTTATTTGACATTTTGTCAGATAGTATACTTTTTTTTGAGCTATTGGCAGTGCTAGGTTGGTTTGATTTTAATGCCTTAGCATATGTATTTGATTTATTTAATAGTCTTTTGGCATGGGTCACACTTATGTGTTCTAAGTTTGATTTGTTGAGGGCGGCTTCCTCCAACTTATATAGCTCGCAGATCTTGTCTGTGGATTTGTGATTCGAGCTGCAATTTAAACACCTGGCTCCAAGTGCACACTCTCCATGGTAAGATTTGGAGCAAATACCACACATCTTCTCATTTTTGCAAACTTTGGACGGGTGCCCAAATTTAAAACAATTAAAGCATTGCAATGGCTTCTGCTTGAAGGGTCTTACTTTAATCCTTTCGTTCTCGATAATAATATGAAAAGGTACATCAGCATCCTGGAACGTAAGGATTATCATTGATGTACCTGGGACTTTATGAACTTTCCAAACATTTAATGGACACATGGCCAGTATCTCCTCCTCTGTAAAATCATATAGATCTCTGTTAAAAACTACGCCCCCTTCCGTAGCTAAAATTTAGGTGGAGTTTGACATCTAACTAATGTCATCATTATTTATTTTCATATTGGACAATATTACCGACTGTGTACTAGATTTGGCATGGATAAGGAAACTATTTTTTCCGAAACGAGATATATCGCCTGGTGCAATAGTTCCTACTTTTTTCTGAATCAATTTGCATATTTTAAAATAATTCCCTGTAACCCCCTTTGATTCAGCTATAAGCCACATCGGTGGTTTTGGATTTCTCTGGGAGGGCATGACTAAATCTGCGCCTTTTTCCAACCAATCGGCAGGCCTGTACACATCTAAATCTTTTGGTACCTTATCGCAGAGAGCAGCCGCGACATTCAAGTTATTAATTTTAATATTATTCAAATTACTTATTGCACTAAATGCTTCGTCATAACTACTATAAGATATCCATGAATCCCAAGTTTCAGCTTCAAGTTTCATCCTTATTTCTTTTATGCATCCATAGCATTCAAATGCTTTACATAGATCATCATAATTTGTTTCTATTGAAATTTGTGTAACATGGAGGATTCGAAGTTTCCTCGTGTTACCCAAATTACTCGATTTAGAAATATCAGTAGAATGGTCCTTTCCAGTTCCGAGGTCATCAACAGAGCTATCCCTTATCACATTAGCAGAGGTCGTCAACAGTGCCGGGGGAGAGTCAGCGTATCCAGGGGATGGGGGTTCGTTCCTTAAAGAATCCATTATACTAAAGAGAGGGAAAAGAGTTAGTTTGTTTTAGTTTGATGTACCTGCTCGAGAATGTTAGGCCATCACGCGTCGGAAAGGAAATTTGCACTCTCCACTATCGGCACAATGAGAGTATACTTCCCAGATGGTCCACTCCATACCCTACCCGAAGGATAGCATCAAAACAGATATAGAGGCACAGGTGTAAGCTGAACCCGCCTGTTAGGACTGAGACCAAGAAATTATGGAATCATTCTCCCCATATCTATAATGACGGGCTTCCGGCCAAAAGCCGAGAGTCCTACCCCAAGCATTGGATCCCCCTGGATTCCGAAGACCCAACACTTGAGAATACTTCCGCCAAAAAGGTCCAAACCATCTTCGGGATGGCTGAAATCATCCAATACTCTCATATATAGCTTTGAATGCAAACACCTCCCAACCGCGATACCTCCTCCCACTCATCAAAGCAGGCAGCAATAAAGGATGTATGAACATCCCCGCCGGGGCTTCAATGGATGTAAAAACATCCAAGCCATAGGAGAAAAGAATAAAAAAAAAATAATAATAAATATATATGTACATAATATATACACACATATAATGAGGGAAATTTTTCTCATAGAGTTTGGAAAGCAAGACTAAAGAAAGTTTGTGAAATTAGGATAAGGTCGAAGTAATATTGAGAAAAAGAAAAAGGTAAAAGGTAAAAGAGAGAAATTTAGATTCGAACTGGGGGAGCAATTTCCCTAAGTTCGAGAGCCCTCTTGCCCGTCACCAAGTTTCAGCACGGGAATGAAATGCCGTGCTGAAGCTCAATGACTTCGTCAAGGCATTCTCTCATTAAGAGGGTACTGCAAGATGTGAAGGTGTGAAAATGCGTCCCCTGCTGATTAGAACACGCCAGAATCATGAAGTCGACGCGCACGGGGCGACTCGGCAGGAGCTGTAGGATCTGTAGAGGGGCCAGACTACGGCCCCTAAGCCTGCCTGAATAATGGAGAGGTATCCTTCAGGTCTTGACCATAGGCCTGGACCGGAACAAGCCCCCCCCCCCCCCCCCCCCTTTCCTTTGACGAGTCCGAGAACAGCATCAAGAATGGGGGGAAAGGACGAGAATATCCACTACCATCAAGAGGTTCCATAGGTCAACACCCATTGCAGGTCTAATAGTTCCGCTGGTCCCATAGGGGCCAGGAAGTCCAGTTAAAAGTTGCCTGAAACCACCGGAACTTGGACCGCCCCACATGGAACTTATCCTGAGGCGACCGTTCGGACTATATACGGGTCAATGAGGAAAGGAGAACTAGGAAACGTTCCAAGGTAGGGTTGAAAGCTCTGCTTGACTGAGAACAGGTACTGCGACTCTCCTCAGTCTTGCCACAGTCAACTGAAAGGAAGGCTCGGAGGATGTGGCAACAGAATCTGGCGTCCCCAGGTGGTCACCCATCCAAGTACCGACCAGAACCGACGTTGCTTAACCTCGCTGGACGGACGAGAAGCGGAGTTTCCAACGTGGTAAGGCCGTTGACTCAATATCATGGCCAGATACTCCAGATGTTGAGGCAGAAGAAGAGAAGGCTCCAAGCAAAATACCATGAACCCACACTCATGGTAAGCATCCGGAAGCTTGTCCCGGCGCTGAAGAAGGTCGAACCCGAGCCTACCGGAGTTGACCAGCCTTCCAAAAAGCAGAGGAGGCGGAAGCCTGCACCTGAGCGGCCATGAGGAAAGCAGGGAGAGTTCTCTGGAGAAAAAAACCTGCTATGCCACGGCAGGATAGCCACACTGCATCATAAGCAGGAATACTTGCAGTCTAGGCTGAATTCGACGAGCTCCCTGGAAGATAGATGGAATGGAAACTGAAAGTACCCGTCCTTCCGATCCAGGGTTTAAGGAGTCCTGTCGCCTCGTTACCAGTCTGATCGATTCTGCTGTTCTACGCTGGCCGAAGTTTGTTCGACAAACTTGATCAGGGCTGAGATGTCGACTACGGAACTCCCCTCTCAGATCCTTCCTTACAAGAAAGGATCGACTGAAGAGGCCGGGGGTGAAGCCGTTGATGATCCTATGGAGGACCTTCACCTAAGGTATGGATCATTCTGCCCAACCGGGCAACTCTTGCCGATGCTATGGCATAGAGGTTCAGAGACACTGAATTCGCTGACAGAGACGGCAGGCGCGATATCCTTGGCTGATCACAGAGATTGTGCGGGAATGGGCATCGGGAAACTGTCATCCGGATGAGTAACCTTTAGCATCCTCCCAGCGAGAAACCTGCAATCCTAGAGTTCGTGAACTCTGCCGCTCCTTTTAGGACTATGCCCCCCCGGGGGAGCCTCCCGTGCCATCTGTTCCTGACAGGAGGAAACTGCAATTGGACACCTTGTCCCAGTTGTCGTAGCCGATAACTTAGGCTGACGTGGTTGAAAGAAAAGGGCGCTGGAGCCCTGCAGAGTCTGGAAGAAAGCGCCTTGGAGGAGTGAAAACGGAAGTCGATTTCCTCCGCACAGCCGCTGTCTAAGTCTCTGTCCTTGGGCACAAACAAACTCTTCTCAAGGATGGAAGGGTGCCTGAGGTCATCGACCTCCACAGATGAGACACCCGAAGGAAGCCCTCAGTCAGCGCGTCCAGATGGTACAACATCGAGCTTGTCCGCACGTTAGATACTTAACGACGAAAGGCCAAGGTGCCTGAGCTCGAGAGGAGGAAAGTACCCATGATCTTCCTGTAGCTTCCTTGAACCAAACCTCGGGCCGTAACCGAGGAGGGAAAGGACCTGGTAAGCCCCCAGAGGAAGGGGTAAGCAGTCACCCCTTGGCCGATGGAGAAATCTCGAACGGAAAGCCCCCCGCCAAAAATCCTTCCAGGGAATGACGAGGAAGGGCTAACCCAGGTTCTGGAAAGAGGAGTGTTGCTCAGACCTCCCTGAAGTTTCTTCCTATTCTTGCAAGTGCCATGCTCTGCGTTTATGGGGTGAGGCCGTGTTCTGGAAATACGCTCCAGAAGAACTCGCCAGGCTGGCCATGCTGCGAAAACCCCAATGGGAATCGTGGTCGCAATCGCCCTGGAGCTCGCGCGATGGTAATTCAAAGATTTGCACGTGGGCGAACGTGGAAGCGCCCATGCGCGGTCACGCAGGAACGCAAACGAAGGTGAGTGAAGGAGCGCAGAAGGAGAGCGAGCGTGGTAGGAAGGGCGAGAGCTGGTGGTCGGCGAGCGATAACCCATAGACGAGCAATGGATACTGCAAGAATTAAGCCGACGTTCGTGCGAAGAAACACTGTAGGTTCGAGCGATGGAACACCGTCGGTTCGAGCGGGCGCGCAGGCGAGCGGTCGCAAGGGTGGGCAGGTGAAAGAGCGCGAGTCCGAGGCGGCGAACGCAAGCGTTAGCACGATAGCGAGGAAACGCGCTGCCGCGTGGGCGAGGAAGACCGCTGGCGATATGGATCAACAGGCGATCGGTGGTGAGCTGGCGAGCGCTAACGCGCAGGTTGGCGATAGCGCGTTGTGGGATGTCGACGCGTTGGCGAGCGATGGCGAGCAGCATGCGCAGGCGGGCGATCGCGCGATGGCGAGCAGCATGCGCAGGCGGGCGATCGCGCGATGGCAAGCAGCATGCGCAGGCGGCCGATCGCGCGATGGCGAGCAGCATGCGCAGGCGGCCGATCGCGCGATGGCGAGCAGCATGCGCAGGCGGCCGATCGCGCGATGGCGAGCAGCATGCGCAGGCGGGCGATCGCGCGAAGCATGCGCAGGCGGGCGATCGCGCGATGGCGAGCAGCATGCGCAGGCGGGCGATCGCGCGATGGCGAGCAGCATGCGCAGGCGGGCGATCGCGCGATGGCGAGCAGCATGCGCAGGCGGGCGATCGCGCGATGGCGAGCAGCATCCGCAGGCGGGCGATCGCGCGATGGCGAGCAGCATCCGCAGGCGGGCGATCGCGCGATGGCGACCAGCATGCGCAGGCGGGCGATCGCGCGATGGCGACCAGCATGCGCAGGCGGGCGATCGCGCGATGGCGAGCAGCATGCGCAGGCGGGCGATCGCGCGATGGCGAGCAGCATGCGCAGGCGGGCGATCGCGCGAAGCATGCGCAGGCGGGCGATCGCGCGAAGCATGCGCAGGCGGGCGATCGCGCGAAGCATGCGCAGGCGGGCGATCGCGCGATGGCGAGCAGCATGCGCAGGCGGGCGATCGCGCGATGGCGAGCAGCATGCGCAGGCGGGCGATCGCGCGATGGCGAGCAGCATGCGCAGGCGGGCGATCGCGCGATGGCGAGCAGCATGCGCAGGCGGGCGATCGCGCGATGGCGAGCAGCATCCGCAGGCGGGCGATCGCGCGATGGCGAGCAGCATCCGCAGGCGGGCGATCGCGCGATGGCGAGCAGCATGCGCAGGCGGGCGATCGCGCGATGGCGAGCAGCATCCGCAGGCGGGCGATCGCGAGCAGCATCCGCAGGCGGGCGATCGCGAGCAGCATCCGCAGGCGGGCGATCGCGCGATGGCGAGCAGCATGCGCAGGTGGGCGATGGCGAGCAGCATGCGCAGGTGGGCGATGGCGAGCAGCATGCGCAGGTGGGCGATGGCGAGCAGCATGCGCAGGTGGGCGATGGCGAGCTAGAAGCTGGCGAACCATGTTCCTTCAGAAGTGTTGGAGAACGTTGGCGTGCCGGCTGTAACACACGCGGGCGATCCGGAGATCGCCGAGAGACAGGTGATCGCTGACGTGTAGAACGCTGTTGAATAGGCGATACTAAAATCGCCTGTGCGCGCTGGCGAGCAGGTGAACGCTGGCAAGCAGGTGATCGCTGGCGAGCTGATGATCGCTGGCGAGCTGATGATTGCTAACGAGCAGAAGGCAACGCGTGGAAGCCTGCGCATAGAAGAAGAGTCCTTGACCCAGACCTGAACCGAAGTTCTAGATCGCGAGGGCGAACATGGGCGCGTAACAGGAACCAACAGGAACAGCAGGGATGATCATCATGAGAGCACTGACGAACAGGAGAGCGCTAGCGAAAGGAGAGCGCTAGAGATCAGGAAGCGCTGATGAGCAGGAGAGCGCCTGTGCGCTAACACTGAGCAGGAGCAGGAGAGAACACAGCAGAAGGGCGCACAGGGGAACCCTGCGTTGTCCGTCGGGAGACAGATGTCCATCGGAAGACCGTAGCCTGTCCGCCGGGAGACTGATGTCCGTTGGAAGACCGTTGTCCGTCGGGAAGACCGTTGCCCGTTGGAAGACGAGATCAGACTGCTGTCTATCTGCACCAAGGCGGAATATCAAGAAACAGGAGTTGTAGGCTGCAAACGGAGATTCAAAAAGGCACCTCTTAGCACCCTTATAGGGAGATGAGAGGCCCTTACGACGAGGCAGACGGTGGGCCTTACGGCGAGGGAGGCCAACAGCAACAGCAGCAGAAGAATCCTCCGAAGAGGAATCTCTATGAGTGTACTCTCTCGCGAACAAAAGAGAAACACTTCGTAGAAGAGACTGGTCAGCCAGTGACCTAAAAGGAGCAATCCTCCGAAGAGGGGCTCCTGCAGTTGCCCAGCCCCTTGAGCGAAACTGCAGGTGTGACCGCTCAGCACCAAGAGCATAGACGCACGAAAAAAAGGCAAGAGAAGAACCCACCAAAAGGGGAAAAACTCAAGCCTGGACAGGAAAATCTTCCCTCGGAAGGAAAGTTACCCGCCCAAGGAGGCAAGCCTCCTGAGAGTTCTAAAATGAACTGGAGAGCTGTCCATCGTCACGGGAGTACTTCCGGTAGAAGGAGACACGGCCCCGACGAAAATATAAGGGGGAAGGCAGCAACAGCCGAATCCCCAGGCCTCAACAAGACAGCTCACACCGTTGCCATATTACAGAAACGAACTAGATCGGTAACTGTAAAAAAATAAAACAAAAATCATTAGTACACATTCATTCCCCCGGGAAGGCTCCGAAGAGGAATCCCGAGGGAAAGGAAACAAGAATTGCATAAAAGGCACGTGCCCTTACAACCACTTACACTCACGGAAGGAGAGCTGTAACCAAAACAGAATTATAACAATTATAATTATTTAACTATGTAATTTAAAAATGAATGAACACTAAAGAAAGAACGAAAACCCCGAAAGGAATCGTTCTACAAGCTGAAAAAAACAACTACAATTAGATTCATAAACTAATTGAGACAAACGTACGGCGTAGCAACCCCGCCACACGGAAAGGAAGCTACAAGGGCGTAGTAACACGTAGTAAAAGGGTGAACGACCTCAAGAGAGAGAGAGAGAGAGAGAAAGAAAGACCGAAGTCAAACTCGATCGCCACCCATAAAAATTACGCCGTGGTGGCCTAACTGCCGAGGACACCACGTAGATATCGTACACTACACACACAAATCTGAAAAGGAAACTTACTGATTTCTATACTCAAATATATATACAAACATGAAAACATGTTTACATATATATTGAGTAAAAGAAAAGTAAGCGATTAAGTAAAGACAAAACAAACAATGGCTGCCAAGAGAGGACCAAGACAGAGACGTCTGTCACAGTCCGAGCCAAAAGTGAAAGTGAGCATTCATCTGTGTGTGAGGGGGGGAGGGGTAGCTAGCTACCACTCCCCTAACCCCCCCCCCCCCCCGCTAACTAGCGCGGGGGTAATACACCCTCGTTAAATTCTAATGGCTCGCCATTTCAGCTGCGCTAAAAGGTAAACCCAATGTAAATAGCGTGGTTTGTATTTCGGTTACGGAACAATTAGGATTTTAAAAACTTCTTGGTACAAATCCCTAGTCAGAGACTCTAGCGGGATTACTGTCTTGCACCGTAACTTTTCTTCTTTTGGGTGAATTATGAAATGTTTAAGTTAATATAAATTAGCTATAGGCCGATTATCCCAATTTTATTGCATATTCATATAAGAAACCTCTAAAGTTGTCATAGTTTCCACCACAACTACACGTTTAGGCAGAGCGTTTGGTGTTTCAAGTGTTGTTTACATCAAAGCAGTGTTACCAAAGGTGCATAAAATTTTGTCAAAGATTTAAAATTCTAGTACTAATTTCAAAATTCCTCGTACAGCCTATAAATTTTCACACAAAATGTAATTATTGATTAAAGAAATCTAGACATTCTTCTAGGTGGAATAATTTTGTTACTGTTTATGTTTCTAGGTCTAGTTACTTTTCTGCTAACATGGTAATACTGCACTCAACAAAGAATTTTTTTCCAATGGTGTTTGTATTATTTCGTAACTCAGGCAACAGTCATTATCAATATATTGCTTTATTACAAAATGTCAACAAAATATGAGAATATAGATATATACATCATTAACAACTCTTATCATAGCGTCGTCTTCTATGAGACTATTAGTTGGCATGTTTTCTTGTAGAAGAGGGTTAGCAAGTCATCAGCTGATTAAAAAAAAAGAAAAAAAAAATAGCTACTGTACTTTATTGAAGGATGTGCAATATAAAAATAAATGAATTTATTACACGTGCACGCTGAGATGAAGGCGCGGGTGCGCGTGGGCGTGCGGGCGAGGGAGCACATGGGCGCGCGGGCGAGGGAGCGCATGTGCTTGCGGGTGAGGGAGCGCATGTGCGCGCGGGCGAGTGCTGGCAAGCAGGAGAATGATGGTGCGCAGGCGAGCGATGGCGCGCAGGCGAGCGATGACGCACAGGAGAGCGATGGCGCACAGGAGAGCAATGGCGAGCAGGCGAGCGATGGCGCGCAGGTGAGCGACTGCGCACAGATGACGGTGCGCGTGGGCGTGTAGGTGATCTATGGCGAGCAGGCTCGTGGGCGCGTGTGCGTGCTGAGGGAGTGATGGCGCACAGGAGATGGTGCGCATTCGCAGGAGATCGATGGCGCGCAGGTGCGCGGTCTGGTAAAGACAGAGGGCGCGCAGAAGGACCAGCAAGCGTGGAAGCGCGAGAAGGAGACTGCTCATGGGCGCGCAGGATCTCGGAAGCCTCTGGAAGGGCGCACGGTAGGGGCTGGAACCTGTGCGCGCGAAGGTGTGCAGGCGAGGGCTGACGGGTGGTCGAGTTCCGAGGACGCGCAGGAGATCGCTGGCGAGAAGGCGAGGGACGACTACTCTTTCCTGTGCTCAGATCCGAAGATCGAGGGCGCGCGGTGGTGAGCAGGTGAAGAGCGCTGGCGAGTAGGAGATCGGTGGCGAGCAGGAGAGCGCTGGCACGTCGACTCTGCAGCAGGAGATCGCTGGAGCGTTGTCCCTGGCATAGGATGTCTCTGGGTTGTTGTCTCAGGAACATCAGGAACAGGCGAGCGCTTGCGCGCAATTGCGCAGGTGAGCATGAGCGCGCAGGGGATACCTGGCACTTAAGGGACTTGCTCACATTGTGAGAAAGCCCCTTTTGCCCCGAAGGGACTGGTGCCCGTTCGAAAACGGGGTGCGTGGGCGCCCACAGCGCGTCAGCTGCCAGGAACAGAGAAGGAAGGTCAGCAGGTCTGGCAGGCGAAGGAGATCGCGAACGATCTGCAGAGAGGTCCAGTGATGCAGCTGCAACGGTCAAAGCACAGTGAGGAGGATCCTCTGCGGGGGACTGCGAGGGCGAGGAGCCGAAAAGGCGCCTCCTAACTCCCTTGTGGGGAGAAGGAAGGCCTCTACGGCGAAGAGGAAGACGAGCCTTGCGTCGGATACGTCCTCTGGGGGCATCAGGAACACCATCGGCAGTCCTCCGAAGAGGAGTCTCTGTTAGTGAACTCCCCCGAGGGGGAGAATCACCTGCAGGAGAGTCCGTTGGACTTGGCCCCTCCCTCGGAGGATGTTCGGATGGGGGAACCAAGCCTTCAGCAACATCAGCACCCAAGGCAGAGGTTTGACCCAACTCGCCGGAAGCCTCTGCCACAACAATGTCGATGATAGACAGAGGGTCAACCTCCGCTATCACCGGCGACTGTTTGACAGATGCTCCCAACTAGATAAGATCAAACAGGGCCTCCCTGGACGGCGAACCCTTAAGCCCCAAAGAAGCCCAAAGCTGCAATAAATCATCATTAGCAATATTCATGGATAAATCCTCCCCCGGAGGAGGAGCTGCCTCGCTATGGGAGGTAACTCCCTCTCCCGAACCCCGAGGTCGGTCAACAAAAGTACTGTACTGTACGGCCTACACTACCACTCGACGGCCTCTCGGGAGAGACCGATCGATTGGGAGCTTCAGAGGAGGTTCGGGCAATGAAAGAAGAGTCCTTGGAGATTTCCTTCTTCAAGGAGATCCTTGAGGGAGAAAGAGCCCGCTTGGACTTCTTTCGGCGCCGGGAAAAACCTCTCCCACTGGGAGGTAGACCACTCCCTGCACTCACTACAAACTTTATCCTTATCACACCGTTGGCCCTGCAGAACGGACACAAGGTGTGAGGGTCCATCTCAACCGCTGACATATATGTTCCACAAGGCCGGGCTGGTAACCCGGGGCACTTCCGCATGATAAAGAGAGAAGCCAACTTCCAAACACACAACTGAAAGAAAAAGCAAATAAAGGTCTTCCACTATTATATTTTTAATTCCAAACATGACAAATTTAGAATATTATTTCCTGTGTAATAAGACGCACTTTCTTCCAGAAAAAATTAGCCCAAAAATTACAAACTCGGAGATCATTTGTATTTTTTCCTAATACAATCCTGGAGTTATTTATTGGATTATCTCTCAGCAAAGCTGGAAGGTAGCCATTAGACTTAAAGTGTGGGGTGGCAACCCTGCCTAACTTCCTGAGCGGGTAGGCTGGGGGTGACCCAGCTAATTCTATATATACTCTACTCTCACAGCAGTGAGGTGCATCACTTTTGATTGTAGGCCGGACTTCTGGGGAACAGGTGATGGTGGGCAAATTTATATAAATAACTCCAGGTTTGTATTAGCTAGGGAAAAATACAAATTATCTCCGAATTTGTCATTTGTTTCCATACTAACAAACCTTTCGCTATCTATTGGATGACTAACTCTTAAGTGGGTGGAAGTTCCAAGTCTGGCATGGACATGGACCCGGTTTTACCTAGTACAGTATATGACTGTGATCTAGGGAAAACTTTGACACCTAGCTTAAATATACAAAGTGAGTATAATAGTGGCCTGTGCAATACAGTGTAATAAAGTTTGTTTCGTATGAACATCTTACGAGTTTATATAACAAAACAAGATGATACCACATACAAAGCAATAGGGACGTGGACAGTACAGTGTATATAAATTTGTGACTTATACTAGGCTACACAAGGGAAGTGATAATTACCTGCAGAGGTTAAAGCCAGCTTGCAGAAGTACTCATGGTACTGTACCCCAAGGGAGGGAAAGATGAAGAAAGGAAAGCCAGACATTCTCTCATTCATCCCAGTCTTAACCTGGGTAACCAATGCCCTCTACCAACTGCTCCTTGTCCATCAATGAGCCTGAGGTATCTTACACCACTTGTTGAGCAGCCACCACAGGACCGATAGTGAACATATCGAGTCTCCTCTGGGTTACATCTTTTAAGTAATGGGCTGTGATGGTGGACTGTTCCTTCCACACACCCGCTTGAAGTACTAGCAATATGGAGAAGTTGTGTTTGAATGCCAGGTAAGTGCAGATTCTTCTGACATCATGGGCTCTAGGTCGACGAGCCAGAAGAGGATCAGGAGCCAAGGCTCTCTCGATCACTTGGCGGATCCTCCTCTTTAATTTCCCTGAGCTAACAAAAAGAGGTGTTAGTCGGGGTCGTGTTGATGCAGTGCGTTTAAGATAGTATCTCACTTCTCACTGGGAATAGTAACCACTGATCTGGGTTCTTGGTTACAGAACGAAGACTCACAATCTGAAAGGGCCCGAATCTATGGTCCAGTACCCCCCGGGATTTCAAGTCTTAGCAATAAACTCAGGACGAAGCCGAGTGTCACTTCGCCCCATCCCCTTGAATGGGTGATTTCATACAAGAGGCCATGAAGTTCACCGACTCTCTTTGCCAAGGCTAAAATGAGCAGTAGCGCCATCTTCAAAGTGAGGTTTCGGTCGGTTGCATAGCGTAATGGTTCGTAAGGAAGTCCCTTGAAGGATCTTAAGAAGCGAACCACGTTCCAAGGAGGAGGCTTAATCTCTGACTGAGGGCAAGTGATCTCATAACTTTGTGAGTAAAGAAAACTCCAACGAAGAGGAAATATCAACTCCTTTCAGTCTAAAGGCGAGGCTTAAGGCTGAGCAATAGCCTTTCACCGCCGACACCAAAAGCTTTTCCTCCTGAAGGTATACTGTACAAGAAACTCCCCTATTACTGAAATAGTGGCATCGAGCTTAGAAATATAGAATGTCCCTTAGGGGGGACTCTAGAAGGAGCTTCAGTCGACACGGGTGTCTCACCGAGACAGAGGAACACGTTCTCTCGGAGAACAATCCGGACTAATAGGAACGTTGGTGAACCTATTAGGCGGCTCCTTGAAATCCTCTGGAAAGGGTGTCGGCCTGCCGCTGGAGGTGAAACAAGCTGAAGGCCGGGGCGAAGGTGTCGGTACCGTACTTGCTAGCAGTTAAGACACTTTTGCTTGTGAATTGCTCGCGGATATAGCCAATTTGCTCAGGAAATCACGAGATTCGCGCGTAAAATCGTGAGTTTCAAGCGTCAACGGACGCAATTCATGAGCAGAAGTGCTCGCAGGAGCCACAAAGGAAGAGGAAGGTCTAATGCCTTCCTGCTGCCTCCGAGAAGCACCTATATACGTCGGCAGAGGAGGCCTCCGAGTAGGAACAACTCTATCGTTGGAGGACGTGTCTCCTCAGGTGGTAAAAGGCACAGAGGGTTTAGCTAGACGCCTGTCTGAGGAATGGTCATTCTCATAACCAGGTTCGGTCTGAGGTCATTTGGAAGTAGATCGAGTTGAGGGGCTACGCGCTAATGGACTGCACGAGCGCCTACCTCTACCTCTAGACCTCGATTAGGAACTCGTGATTCGTGAACGTGAACAAGATGTTCGAGAATGGAAGTGTCTAACTCTTGTTCGAGGACGGCGTTAACATTGCTTATGCCTAGCTCACGAACGTGAGTGTCAGCCTCACGAACATGAACGTCGTTCTCATGAACACTACCCTCGTGAGCGTGAAAGCCACCCTTATGAAAGGGAGCGTCGTCCTGACGAGCGCGAGCGCCGTTCTCGTGATCTAGATTGTAGAGACCTAGAATGCGAGCATCTGGACCTGGGTCTAGACTCTGCTTGTGGTTGTGCAGAACGCGATAGCGAGAGTTTTCCTTGTAACGTCTGCGAGGAGAGCGTTAAGACCAGGGATCTCGTAAGCATGAAGCTCTAGAGCATGAACGCCTTCTAGAAGAAAAGCGTTAGGATCGTGATGACCTACAATCCGTCAGATCCTTCGATCGTCGTGAATGGCGATCAGGGGAAATTTGTCCAGAAGGGCGAGGCGATGGTGATGCTCATCCTTTAACACTGCTGGTGGTAGGAAGATCAACACCTGCAACCAGTGGGTTCCTGTGGGGAGAAAAAAAAGGTTGAGGGGGGTTACAGGACGATGAGGTCCCGGGATGACAAGAGGGTTGATCCTCAGCAGGAGGCCGTTGGAGAGGTGAACGCGAGCGGTCACCAGAAGAGAAAAGAGAGGGTGAAAGATGGACTTCGCACAGTTCCAAAGCGTGAGATGTTGAAGGCTCTGGAGAAGGGTCCTTCCTGGTACTGCACTAAAGGATATGCAGCAGCTCCTCCTTCGAAAGGGGTCCCGAAATCTCTAAGGTCGGCCACACCTGCAAAAGATCTGAAAGGGAAAATGGCTCTCCGACGGCTGGAGGTGAAGTTGCTTCTCTAGAAGAAGCAACAACTTCTCCAGTACCCTGGGGTTGCCAAGGAGTTAGTCTGTTTGCGCTCTAACTCGATCGGCCTGCAGGAGAGCGCAAGCGGAAGGAGCTTTTGAGAGATTTGGGGATGCGAGACAAAGAAGAATGCGCTTTCCTCGCCCGAGAGAGAAAGTTCGCGTTCTTCTTCCTACGCAGGCCAAATTTCTCTCATTGGGAGGCAGGCCCTTTCTTACACTCTGCGCAGGGCGAACCCTACTCGCATCGATCCCCTCTGCAAGGACACAAAGATTGCGGGTCGGTCTCCAATGATGACATAAAGGTACCGCACGCGACCCCTGGACAGTTTCGCATGTAGGCAATCATAGGGAAACACGCACACCTGAAAAGAAAAAGCAAAATCAAAAAGTCCAATGACAGTCTAGGGAGAGAGAGGATTCGGTTTCATTGTAGTGTATTACAGGGCAATGTAACCTAGGAAATCAACTACTTTTTCTTATAGGAAAAATTACGCTCTTTGAAAATAACACTCGTTCCCGTCGCAAATGAATAGTCTCAGAAATATATATACATCTATATCCTCCGATAATGGGGGACCCCCAGTGGGAACTCGGGGTTTTGGGTGGGGAAAATGTGAATCAAAGTAAGTCATTCCTCAATAGTCATTATATGTGTTTCGTGACCGGGGTACTTCTAGGCAAGGTTAGGTGGGTTTTTTAGGTTCTGTGCCCTTTTTGTACTTTTTATATATTGTGTAATAGTTATATGGAAAAATTATTTGGTAATTGTGTAGGAGACCTCCGCGCTCGATTTAAAAGTTTCTAAAAGTAGAAAACGAAAGAAAACAGTAAATTAGAGCTACAGTTACCTTGAAACTGTGAGATAATCCTCCTACAACCACCTAACTCTTACACAGAAAATGTAAGCATAAACCTACTACTACAATTATGGGGGACCCCAGTGGGAAGCGGGGTTTTTGGGTGGGGGGAGGAGGAGAAAAGTGATTTTTCGGGGCACTACCGAACCTAATACAACTACCTACCCTACCCTGGGGGCCATGTACCCCTACCTAGGCCTACCGGGGGGGGGGGGGTTCCCCCCTCCCTGCGACCCCCCCTTAAGGCCACAGTAATTTTCAGGGCACCACCGAACCTAAGACACCCACCTAACCTAGCCTATGGGGCCCTGTACCCCTACCTAGGCCTACCGGGGGGGGGGCTCCGCCCCCCCTGCGACCCCCCCTTAAGGCCACAGTAATTTTCAGGGCACCACCAAACCTAAGACACCCACCTAACCTAGCCTATGGGGCCCTGTACCCCTACCTAGGCCTACCGGGGGGGCTCCGCCCCCCCTGCGACCCCCCCTTAAGGCCACAGTAATTTTCAGGGCACCACCGAACCTAAGACACCCACCTAACCTAGCCTATGGGGCCCTGTACCCCTACCTAGGCCTACCGGGGGGGGGGGGGTCATAGTGCACTAGTTTGTCTGCGGATTATAGTGGTTACAGGGCTCATTTGAGCAAAAATAAGACACAGTCAACAATAACAACAGACTTAGAAAATTTAGGGAAGACAAGAGTAGCGTGAGTTTGATCGTCGATATTTCGACTATTAATGAGGTTACACAACGTTAACGTAAACTGCAAACTACCACATACCTTACTGTTATGGTGTAGGTGGATACAAATCTGCTGCTGCCAGGAGGAAGTGATGAAGACCACACTACGATCACACCGGAATGCTAATTTGTTGTAATCTATACAGCACACATTTTCACAATTAGGGCACTTTTTCTCTGCCAAAATCAAACCATGACGTTGAGCAAATGCAATTAGCAAATCAACTTTCCCTGAATAATGTACACAAAAATCCCCATAAGAAATAAAGCAATTGTCACAAGTGACACAGTCGGAACGGGATGAAGGTCCTGCTAATTGCTCCATAATTCACGGCAAAATGAGCTTTTCAGTTTGAAGGGAGATCCGAGACGTGCAAAAATATTCCTCCGCGGAACTTCACGTAAACTGTGGTAACTGGTGGAAAAATAGCAGGGATAAGTGAAGTAATAAGTGTCAGCATTGGCTAGATTTGTAAAAACCACCATGATTGGTTTTCAAACAGTGTGACATCAAGAAAACACCTGTTATTGGTTAGAATAGCATTGAGAACTAGTCTGCCATACGCAGTAAGGCGGTGAAACAGCTCATTTTAGCCAAGACATCACACAGTAAACAAAAACAAACACTTAGAAAAAAATCCAAGTGAAACATAACTATACACACGAATATCTTCATTAAATAGAAGCTGCTCATATATTGACTATTATATAAGCGTTCTATATGATATAATAGTGAATTGTAGGTGTTTAAATTCTTCAAGATCTTCCGCGGAGCTCTCCTACACATTTACCAATTATTTAATATACATATGGAAATATTTAGCATTTCTACCGCTATTAATGACATCGTGTCGTTGGTAACTCTGTGTACCATTCGTCATCGTTGGTAGTCCTGTGAATCATTGGTAACGTTGCTAATGTTATCGTTCTCAGTACATTTGTAAGAGAAGTGACAACGTTGAACAAGTGCTTATATTTAAACATTTTAACACAACATATATGTCAACAGTGATAATATTTATATGGTAAATTTGTACAGGGTGTGATTTTCGCACAGAAAATATATGATTTCCTATAGTAAATAACGTGATTTAACCGGTTTTCACCTTCATTTCATCCGTAATAACATCAACCAATTCGTCAACTTAAAGTTTGTCTGGTTGGTTGATCTGTTTGATTCCGATTGAAATGAAGGTCAAATTCGGTTAAATCACGTTATCTACTATAGGAAATCGTATATTTTCTGTGCGAAAATCACACCCTGTAATACAATACAAATTTACCGAGAATTCACCCGATCTCTACCGGGCCAAAAGAAAAAGTGATGTACCTCACCGCTGTGAGAGTATATAGAGATGGCTGGGTAACCCCCAGCCTACCCGCTCAAGTGGTTAGAAAGGGATGCCACCTCACAATTCAAGTGTAATGGCTACCTTCCAGCTTCATTGAAAGATAATCTAATGAATAAAGGAAGTTTTGTTTAGTATGGGAACAACATTCCTCCTGATGACATTTCTACAGATTCATCATTTGATCAAATAATACTTCAACTGCAAAATTTTTTTAATATCAAAGGAATTATTTCACATACCTTCACAGTAACGAGAAACAAGAATTGCACAGTAAAATTCGATATATAGCCTCTCTGTGTTGACAAGGAAGAGTAACAAGTGACGGACGGCAGGCATTAATATTCCAAGTTCCAACAATATTCACAAAACTTAACGTTTTTTCAAAACTTATTTTCCAAACACAATCTTGGCCATTCTGTTTCAATAAAATCTGCATTTAATTGTTGGTATAAACTGAAACTGGAACTATTTAATTGTTGGTATAAACTGAAACTGGAACTAGCAGTAGTGAGGTTAATGGTACTAGAATCAATCATTGTTATTGAAAGGTATATAAACAGTCACACAATGTTCGGAGTCGGACTTCGAAAGAAGAAAGGGCATTCTTCTTCTTCTTCTTCTTCTTCCATTTTAGTAGGAGATCTGGCCCACTTCTTGGAACCAATGTACTCCCCTGTAAATATGATATAGGATAAAATATTAGATCTAATCAATTCAGTTGACAAATTTTAGTGTTAGTCTGTTATTAAATGTTAACTCCTTCACCGAATGTTATGAATGATATGTTTACTTCCCCCACATGAGGCTTAATACCTTTTATTCTAACTATCCATGCTCCCCCCTTTCCATTAATATTGTTTTATTGTGCAAAATATATATATCACACTTTATTAAAAATATTTAAATACGTTTACATTGATTTACATTTAAAACAACCTCCTGTGGTTTGTCTATCGCAAAATCGTTGCATTAAATGTAGTCTCTATGCAAAGGAACATATATGCGGGTTTAGAGACTAAATTTAATCCTTATTCCTCTGTTGGATTATTAATTTTACACATGATTATAATGTTTTTAGTAAATTATTTCTAGTTAGAAATGTTATAAAAGCAGTTTCCACCCTCTCTTGTATATCCTTTTCTTCGTGTTTTCCTATTTCAAAGAGCAATTCAATGTGAGTCCTGTTAATTTTACTTCTAGATCCTTTCTTTGCAGATTATATTTCTTATAATTTATCATTACGTGTGAAATATCCTCTACGACATGGCATGTGCTACACAGAGGTGGATTTGTCATCTTGAATTTATGTAAATATACATTTATTCTATGTCCAATTCTCTAATTCCCCATTAAGGTTTCTAATTTCCTATTTCTACAATAAGCTGTCTCCCAATCTTCTATAATAGGTTTAAATGTACCGAGCCACTTACTTGATTTTATAACATCCCACTCCATTTGCCAGGTTTCTATCATTTTTCTCTTTAATATTGTTTTCTTCTCTGTCATCGTCAAGTGGTTGTTGATTGATGATAGTACAGGGGTTGTTTAACCCTTGTTTAGCGGTTGCATCTGCCAGCTCGTTTCCCAGGATTCCTTTGTGGCCTGGAATCCACTGCAGTTTTACAAAATTGTAATTGCTATTCATTTAGATTAGCATCTCCTGTATATTGTGCACTAATGTTTTGAATCTTTTTGTATACTTATTATTTATCATTGAAATGGCGGACAATGAATCTGTGAATATTACCGTCTCTTTGCTCCTGTATTCACCCCATGTCCATTTCAGCGCTTCCCAGATAGCAAATAATTCGGCACCCAGAATAGACGTTGCTGGGTTTTATCTAAACCTACACTAAAAGTCAAGGCTGGGAATAACATAGGCAGCTGCACATGACCATTCCTCACTATATATTTCTTTTTTGGACCCATCCGTATATATGCCTAAATGGTTAAGATACTTTTCCTCTTTCATTCTACAGAACTCTTGAATAAATTTGTTATTAGGTTCCTCCTGGTCAATGTCATCCATTGGGTTAATACCAAGATACTTAAAAATACATTGCCAGGGGTCTGCAACGGGAAATACCCTTTCTTCCCGTTGCATCCCTAACTTCACTTTCCACCTAATCATGATGTCTTGTACCCTTAATATAAAGTTTCTTTTTTTTTTTTTTTTTAAATAACCTGAGTTTCCATCCTCTACCGTCTAGTCTTTTGTCGTTTAGAACTTATGTTAGATCTTAGTGCTGCTTTTGACACTGTTGTGCACGAATACTTACTTGACGACTTGAAGTCTATTGGAGTGACTCAGGAAGCACTGAAATTTTTGCGAAGTTACTTAGTGAACAGGAAGACTATTGTAGAAGTTTCTGGAAACCGATCCAATGAGAGAATACTTATGAAGGGTGTACCACAGGGTAGTGTCCTGGGCCCTATCTTGTTTAACATATATACTATCGAGCTATCACACATCTTGAAAAAACAAAAAGTAGGTTTTAAACTATATGCAGATGATACTCAGCTTTACCTCTCAATTTCAACAACACAAGATACAGGGAAGAAAATTGATGAGATAATGACTGAAATAAAAACATGGATGCAGAGGAAAAAGCTCAAATTAAATGATGATAAAACAGAATGTATGTTTTTTGGCACAAGGGTGGCTTTGAAGAATTACCAGTTAATTCAAAGTATAAAAATTGGTGATGCTGATGTTGGGATTGTGCCTGTTGTGAAAAATTTGGGTGTACTGATAGACTGTAATTTGTCAATGAAGGACCAAGTTGTGAACACAGTGAAAGTGTGTAACTATCACCTGAGAAACATAGCATTTATTAGAAAATATTTAACAGAGGGCAGTACAAAAATTTTAGTGGTGAGTCATGTAATATCAAGGCTTGATTATTGCAATTCTCTGTACTACAAATTGCCCAATACACTACTAAGGAAGCTTCAAAATGTGCAAAACCGGGCGGCTAGACTGATAAAAGGCATTAAATTTCGGGAGAGAATAACTCCTGCACTGATAGATCTACATTGGTTACCTGTTAAGGCTAGGATTGAATTTAAAATTTGCTTGTTGACTCACAAAGCACTTACAGGTGATAAGCCTAAATATCTTCGTGATTGCTTGATCCCCTACCCTGAAGCTACCAGCGCCACTGTGAGAGTTAGACATGCAGATGACCCACATAGACTATTCGAAATTAGTGTGAATCATGCAATAGGAGGAAGAACGTTCAGTTATGCTGCACCGAGACTCTTTAACGACCTTCCACTCGATGTCAAGAATAGCACAAATGTGGCTGCCTTCAAGAAAAACCTGAAGATTTATCTTTTTAGAAAGTGTTATAATAGTGACCTGAAAACTATTAAGCCTGAATACAAATGCTAGCGAAATAACTGATACCGATACAGAGCAAAATATTAACTGGAAAGGAATTATTTTTTCATACACCAAGGCCCGCCTGAACAGACCTTTAGTGTTTGATGGAGGGCGAGAAATAAACCTCTAAAAGTAAAAGTAAAAAGTAAGTAGTTGGGCGATACTTACTTAACTGTTTTAATTTTACATGGTAAAGCAACATTTTGTGTTGTATTTTTATTCTTGCTGGTGTCATGTTACTTTCAACTTGTAGTGATACAATGGGTGATTTATTTTTGGCTCCAAGTGCAATTCGTAAAGCAATATTTTGTATTTTTTTCCAATTTTTCTGGGTTACTTCTAGCAGCTGACGAATATACTTCAATTCCACATTCAAATTTGCTTAAAATTTAAGCCTTGCAGAACGTCAGCAAAGTTTTCCTGTCTGCTCCTCAGGTGTTGGAGGAAACCGCCTTCAATAAATTCAGTCTCTGGTAGCATATTGCTCTTGCCTGGTTGATGTGATGTGTCCAAGTGAGGCCTGGACTGTCCCATACCAATCCTAGATACTTGTATTTATGTACCCATTCAATTATATTATTGTCAATTTTGATTTTAGGTAAGATATCTATGTTTTTGTTTGTGAAATACATTATCTTCGCCTTTCCTGTATTTGTCCTTAGCCCCCATTTCTGAGTCCATTCGTAAAACCTATCAACCGCATCCTGAGTTTCCAGACAAGATATCTCAATTGTATCTGCCGTTACATAGAAGCAAGTATCATCTTCAAATTCTGAACTTTTGACTGGTTCTACGTTTAGTATGTCACTCATCATGATATTGAATAGTGTAGGATTTAAAATTGAGCCTTGAGGAACCCTTGATCTAATTTTTCTAGGGTTGGAATATCTATTTTCTACATTTACTACATATTCCATATCTTTTAAAAAGCACTCATGCCATGCTAACAGTCTCCCTGTGACCATTCGTGCGAGTTTATACATCAAAACTGTATGGTTTATTGTATCGTAGGCACTCTGTAGATCGAAGAAAACAACTACTGTTACCTTACGATTTATTAATGAAACTCTTATCTCGTGCTCCAGTCTAACTAACTGGTCTGTTGTGCTCCTAGCTTTTCTGAATCCATTCTGTTTTTTCTTAATTGTTCGTTATTTTCTAACACCCAGTATAGACGTTTATGGACCATTCTTTCCATTTGTTTGCAAAAGCAAGATAACAATGTGATTGGTCTGTAGGATTCTGGTAGTTCCTCTGGTTTTCCGGGTTCTAGTACCATCCAGATTATACTGTTTCCAGATCTTAGGTTAACTTGTAACTCTCCAACTCTTATTAATAAAACCCAATACTTGATGGCGTTTCCCCTTTGACATATTCTTGATGAATTTGTTATGAATTTTGTCTAACCCTGTTGCACTTTCATTTGGAAAGTCTTTGATGCAATCTTCTAGTTCAGCCATTCAGAATAATTTGTTGTAATCCTGAAATTCATTATTGTGTTTTGCTATTTCAGCCCATTCAATCATTTCCCTCTCTGACTAAGACAATTGACACACAAATTTTTCCCAAAGGTTTCTGGTAGCAATTCTGCCTTTTCGAAAATCAATTTGTTTTCCCCATTAGTTAGTAGATGGTTAACTCTAACTGTGTTTCCCTTAATCCTATTAAGTGTTCTAAATTTCTTTTTGAGGTGTATTCATATTCATTTCACCTGTGTAATTACCCCAAGAAATAATTTTTGTAACTTTATTACATTTCTTTAGAATTGCTTCTTTTTTGCGAAAGTCGATTTTATTGAAAGTGGCTGGGTGTTTGGTGAACAACTTTCTCGCTCGTCGCCTCTCTGCCACTGCCTTACTGCATTTCTCGTTCCACCATGGGTTGTTATATTTAATACTTACCTTCTCATTAGTTTGTCTGATATTCTTTTCACTAGATTTGATCATTCTATTGCTGAAATCTTGCATTTCACCATCCAGTTCCAATGTATTTGCCACTTCTATTGCGTCAATATCATTATTCCACTTTTGCCAATACCCACCTCTTTCTTTTCCATAACCCAGTTTGTTCAGTTACCAAGTCACTATTTATTAAAATTGGTGTGTGATTACTAACCCTATCAGCTAGCTCTTTTATATTAAAATAATTCGCTATTGTGGATGAACTGAAACATGAATCTATTGTTGAAAATGTCCCTGTAATAGGATTTAGTCTTGTAGGTAGTCCCGGTGGAGTAATTAGTACTAAATTGTCGTGTTCATTAAATACTTCCACTATCCTTTTCCCGCTGTTGTTGATTTTGTTTTCGGCGATATCAGGTTCCCACAAGGAGTGATGAGCGTTAAAATCCCCTACAACTAGAAAATTTCTCCCCGTTTTCTCTATGTAATAAACAAATTCCGTTTTAGTCAACCTGTCACTAGGCTTATACGCATTTACTATATCTATATTACCTCTCTTGAGTTTGACTTTGATGTATTAAACTTCCATATTACCATTTGGATATTCTGTGGTGTTTCCCACTACATAACAAACGTCACGTCTAATAAGGATCATTACACGCCCCCATTCTTTGACCTACACTGTTTTTCCTAAGAACTCTATAGTTTATAAACTTTACCTGTTGGTCTTTCAAAAAAGTTTCACATACACAGCAAACATGTGGTTTGACACTGTACAACACCAGTTTTAACTCCGACAGATTGTTACACACCCCCTCGCATTCCTAGGGTACACTCAGGCACACTATTCTATCTTATTTTTTTTTTCTTCCTCTTGTTTTTTTGAAATGGTGTGTTGGGCAGGCTTAATAGAAGGGCCATGGATGCCTGGTGGTTTATCAAGAGGTTGTCTTTTCCCTTTTCTGATTATTTTTCTTCTCAAAACCACCCTTACTGTCCTCCCTTCAGTTGAAGTGGCTATCCTGGAGGGTATTTAGCCTTGCATGGTGTATCGGCTCTTCCATGTTGACCAGTTTTTCCGACTTTTAACTATAGTCTATGGGTATCATCAATCACTTTGTTTATAATTCTGTACGTATTGTTTTTGTTATAATTCTTGTTAATCTAGTTTTTAAGTATGCTGTCTCTTTTTTATTTCTATTAATTCTTATGCTGTCTGGAGACATTGAGCGAAATCCGGGACCAGTACGTCCTAGATTTCGTCAATGTCGTCTTCTGTATTGCAATATTCGTGGTCTTCATGCAAATATCCAAGACCTTACAGTTGCGTCTAGACAGTATGATATTCTTTTGTGCTCAGAAACTTTGGTTTCTAATATGAGGCACTCATCTGAGCTCCTTATAACTGGTTTTAAGAAGCCAATAATGTTGAAACGTGATGCCATCCCTAGGGCCAGGGGAATGGCGGTGTATATTAGGACCGAGTACCCTGCTTCTCATAAGTCCTGCTATCAATGTGGATGTCATGAGATTCAGGTAATAAAAGTTTGTGGCAGGCATAACAACTTTTATTTGTGTTCGATCTACCGGAATCCAGACATGGATGATTCTATCTTCGATTGTCTTCTTACCATTATGGCTAAGATACAAGAAGATGATAGAAAGGCTTCTTTTGTCTTTGTTGGTGATTTTAATGCTCACCATAGGGAGTGGTTAAGTTCTATCTCTCCTACCGATCGCCATGGCTTAAGAGCTTTAGACTTTGCCTCTGAATCAGGCTGTGAGCAAATCATAAATGAAGCTACTCACAGGTCTGGTAATTGCTTGGACCTCGTATACACTGACTCCCCTGGCGTTATAACTAGTAAGGTTGGTTCTCCAGTCGGGACATCTGATCATGCCTTGATTTCATTATTAGTGAAGACTGAGCAGCCTGTCCCTGATATATCATATTCTTGTAAAATTTATATGAAATCCCAAGCAGACTGGAATGGGATTTTACATGATCTTTTGTGCTTGAATTGGTCACAATTATATAATAGTGTAGATCCTGTTGTCCCTTTGAATGAGAATCTAGTCAACATAATTGATAGGCGTATCCCTTCTCGTGTGCTAAGGTACCGAGTGAAGGACAAACCGTGGTTCAATGATGATTGTAGACGTGCTTATTTGGAGAAACAGGAGGCCTATCATCTTTGGAAGGGTAACAGATCAGATTTGACCTGGAACAACTATACTCAGCTTCGAGCTTTTGCTCAGAGAGTTTATGCCTCAACTGAAAAGGAGTACAATTTAACCATAAAAGAAACACTTTCTGGTACAACTCAGGAACATAAATGGTGGTCTACCCTTAAATCTGCACTCTTTGGTGTAGATGCAACAGTTCCTCCTTTACTTAAACCAGATGGCTCAGTCACTCACTGTCCAAAGGTAAAGGCAACCCTTTTGGCTGATGTTTTTGACAGTAAACAGAGTAATGAAAAACTTGAACTTCCTCATTCCTGTTTTCCTGAGGCTAAACTAACTAGTTTAGCTTTTCGATCTCGTGAGATTAAAGCTCTGTTGATGGACCTTGATGCTTATGGAGGTGTAGACCCAAATGGTATTTTTCCTTTGTTTTTTATAAAGACAGCAGATTTCTTAGCTCCAAAGTTATCTGTTATTTTGCGCAAGTTAGCAAGAAGAGGAGCTTTTAGCACTAGTTTGAGAATTGGTAATGTTACTCCTCTATGTAAATGTGTTTGTGGTAGCTCAAGTCCCACTGATTACCGCCCAATTTCCATAACTCCCATATTATCTAAAGTTTTTGAACGTCTTCTGGCAAAACGTCTTAATAGGTTTGCTGAAGGTAATCATCTACTCCCTAGTTTGCAATTTGGTTTTCGTAAAGGCCTTGGAGCATGTGATGCCCTTCTTACAATCTCCAATGCTGTACAGAAATCCCTTGATTGTGGTCGGGAAGTTCGTATGATTGGTCTTGATTTTAGTGCTGCCTTTGACCGTGTTAATCATGAGGCCCTTGTTTTCAAACTGAAACAGTTGGGAGTGGGTGGGTTGTTTCTTAGCATTATTATTGATTTTTTAAGTAATAGATCTCAAAGAGTTGTTGTTGATGGGCACCATAGTGATTATAGGAATGTGATATCCGGTGTTCCACAGGGTAGTGTTCTTGGCCCATTACTTTTCATACTATATACACATGACATGTGGTTTGGCCTAGAAAACAAGGTTGTTGCATATGCAGATGATGCTACTCTCTTTGCATCAATTCCATCCCCTGAATGTAGATCTTGGGTTGGTGAATCCCTTAATAGAGATTTAGCTAGAATTAGTGCATGGTGCAAATTATGGGGTATGAAGTTGAATCCTAACAAAACTCAAAGTATGATTGTAAGTAGGTCAAGGACGGTGGCTCCTCAACATCCGGATCTCAGTATTGATAATGTTTCTTTAAATATGTATGACTCTTTCAAAATTTTAGGTGTGATTCTCGATAGTAAATTTACTTTTGAGAAACATATAAGGTCTCTGTCTTCTTCAATTGCACAAAAAATAGGCTTATTGAGAAAGTCTTTCAAGATTTTCGGTGATCAATCTATTCTGAAGAAGTGTTTTAATTCTTTCATTCTACCTTGTTTTGAGTATTGTTCTGTTTGGTCTTCAGCTGCCGATTCTCATCTTAATTTGTTGGACAGAAACTTACGGTCTATTAAATTTCTTATTCCTGATCTAGATATTAATCTCTGGCACCGTCGTTCAATTAGTTCATTATGCATGTTGCATAAGATTTTTCATAACTCTGACCATCCTTTACATTCAGATCTCCCTGGACAATTCTATCCTGTTCGTAATACTAGGCAGGCAGTTAATTCTAATAGCCAGGCCTTCTCCATCACGAGGCTCAATACTACGCAGTACTCTAGAAGTTTTATTCCAGCTGTTACCAAGTTGTGGAATGATCTTCCTAATCGGGTGGTTGAATCAGTAGAACTTCAAAAGTTCAAAGTTGGAGCAAATGCTTTTTTGTTGACCAGGCGGACATGAGTCTTTTATAGTTTATTTATGACATATTTGTTTTTGATGTTGTTAATAGTTTATATATGACATGTCTGTTTTGACGTTGTTACTGTTTAGAATGATTTATTGTTAATTTGTTCTCTTCATATATTTATTTCCTTATTTCCTTTCCTCACTGGGCTATTTTTCCCTGTTGGAGCCCCTGGGCTTATAGCATCTTGCTTTTCCAACTAGGGTTGTAGCTTGGATAGTAATAATAATATATAATTTTGACATATCATCCTCATCATCATTATTATTATTATTATTATTATTATTATTATTATTATTATTATTATTAAATGCTAAGCTACAACCCTAGTTGGAAAAGCAGGTTGCTGTAAGCCCAGGGGCCCCAACAGGGAAAATAACCCAGTGAGAAAAGGAAATAAGGAAAAATAAAATATTTTAAGAATAGTAACAATATTAAAATAAATATTCCTATTTAAACTATAAAATTTTAACAAAACAAAAGGAAGAGAAACTAGATAGAAAAGTGTGCCCGAGTGTACCCTCAAGCAAGAGAACTCTAACCCAAAGCAGTGTAAGACCATGGTACAGAGGCTATGGCACTACCCAAGAATAGAGAACAATGGTTTGATTTTGGAGTGTCCTTCTCCTAGAAGAGCTGCTTACCATAGCTAAAGAGTATCTTCTACACTTACCAAGAGGAAAGTAGCCACTGAACAGTTACAGTGCAGTAGTTAACCCCTTGGGTGAAGAAGAATTGTTTAGAAATCTCAGTGTTGTCAGGTGTATGATGACAGAAGAGAATCTGTAAAAAAATAGGCCAGACTATTCGGTTTCTGTGTAGAAAAAGGTTAAGAACCGTAACCAGAAAGAAGGGTCCTATGTAGTACTGTCTGGCCAGTCAAAGGACCCCCATAACTCTCTAGCGGTAGTACTTGCTATTGGTTTTTCCTTTACGCTTAAATCCGTTCTAAGATTTTCCAATTTCCCATCGTCAACAGTTACACCAAACGTTACTAGCATTTCCCTTCTAACATTTTCATCCATTAATATTGAATGACTATCAGAAGTTTCCTTATTGGCCAAAATTCGTTGTACAACACAAATGAATCTGCATACCTTTATTATTTCTTTCGAGTCCATTTTGATTCCAGTTTTAGAACTTTTGTTTCCTATTTCCTTCCCTTCAGTTTGACAGCTTTTATCATTCGTTTTTATTTTCTGCCTTTTCACAATTTCAGCATAATTTCTCTAGAAAGTTTCGTCTCTTATTTGTTTAGTACTAAGATTTGAACTTAACATGTCACCCTTCGTCCCTGTTTCTGTCGTTTTATTACTTATCTGGTCACATTTTTCATTACCCCTTACATTTTCCCTCTTCCACTGATTATATTTGACCTTAGCTTGGTCATAAGGTACACTTTCCAATGTTTTTACTATCTGTATTCTTTGGGCTTCTCTAGCTACTTCACAACAGCTCTAAGGAAATATACATACATAATAATCCTACCTATTCTGGCTTACTAAAATTTAATCATTTAAATGAGCAATTAGCAATGGGATGGTGCGATGGGCATACATCTTAAAATTAATCAGACCTGAATAGGTACTGTGAGATAAGTGCTGCTAATAAGTCGGCAGTATTAAAATTGTATTGAAAACCAGTGTAATAATCTATCTCGACACACACAGTTTAAGGAAGGAACCACCGTACACAGACGTAAGACTTTTGTTTTGCTTTTGAGCGCTGTGACGGTATTGTCAACTAGTTGAATTAGCAGTCTAACCATATTTTTGGTAAAGAAAACGTAATGGATGGGCGCGAAAGTTTCAGGGGTGACTACAATATTGAGAGTGAGATCAAAATACAAAAGGAAAGAAGAATCGTGAGGAAAAATTCTTTATACATACATACATACATACATACATACATACATACATACATACATATATATACATATATATATATATATATATATATATATATATATATATATATATATATATATATATATATATATATATATATATATATTATATTTTATTTGGAGAAGCAGGAGGTCTATCATCTTTGGAAGGGTAACATATCAGATTTGACCTGGAATAACTATACTATGCTTCAACTGAAAAAGAACACAATGTAACCATAAAAGAAACTCTTTCTGGTACAACCCAGGAACAGAAGTGGTGGACTACCCTTAAATCTGCACTCTTTGGTGCAGATACAACAGTTCCTCCTTTACTAAAAGTAGATGGCTGAGTTACTCAATGTCCAAAGGAAAAGGCAACCCTTTTGGTTGATGTGTTTGGCAGTAAGCAGAGTAATGAGAAACTCGAACTTCCATATTCTTGTATTCATGAGGCTAAACTAACTAGTTTAGCTTTTCGATCTCGTGAAATTAAAGCTCTGTTGATGAACCTGGATGCTTATGGAGGTGTAGACCCAAATGGTATTTTTCCTTTTTTTTTTTCATAAAGATTGCAGATTTCTTGGCTCCAAAGATATCTGTTATTTTGCGAAAGTTAACAAGAAGAGGAGCTTTTAGCACTTGTTGGAGAATTGGTAATGTTACTCCACAATGTAAATGTGTTTGTGGTAACTCAAGTCCAACTGATTACTGCCCAATTTATATAACTCCCAAATTATTTAAAGTTTTTTGTACGTCTTTTGGCAAAACATCTTGATAGATTTGCTGAAGGTAATCATTTGTTCCTTAGTTTGCAATTTGCTCTGGAGCACGTTATGCCCTTCTTACAATCTCCAATGGTGTACAAAAATCCCTTGATTGTGGCCAGGAGGCTCGTATGATTGACCTTGATTTTAGTGCTGCCTTTAACCATGTTAATGATGAGGCTCTTGTTTTCAAACTCAAACAGATGGGAGTGAGTGGGTCTTTCCTAGTATTATTATTGAATTTCTAAATAATAGATCTCAAAGAATTGTTGTTGATGGGCACCATAGCGAGTATAGGAATTTCATATCTGGTGTTCCACAGGGTAGTTTTCTTGGCCCATTACTTCTTTTCATGCTATAAACACATATGTGGTTTGGCCTAGAAAACAAGCTTGTTGCATATGCAGATGATGCTACTCTCTTGTCGTCAATTCCTTCTCAATGTAGATCTAGGATTGCTGAATCCCTTAACAGAGATCTAGCTAAAATTAGTGCATGGTGCAAATTATGGGATTTGAATTTGAATCCTAACAAAACTTAAAGTATGATTGTAAGTAGGTCAAACACAGTGGCTCCTCGACATCCGGATCTCAGCATTGATAATGTTTCTTTAACTTTGCATGACATTTAAAATTATAGGTGTGATTTTCGACAGAAAATTTACTTTTGAGAAACACACTAGGTCTGTTTTCTTCAATTGTACAAAAAAATTGACTTATTGAGAAAGTCTTTCAAGATTTTGGTGATCAATCTATTATGAAGAGGCGTTATAATTCTTTCATTCTACCTTGTTTCGAGTATTGTTCTGTCTGGTCTTCAGCTGCTGATTCTCATATTAATTTGTTGGACAGGAACTTACGGTCTATTGAATTTCCTATTCCCGATCTAGATATTAATCTTTGGCACCATCGTTTAATTAGTTCATTAAGCATGTTGCATACGATTTTTCAGATTCTGACCATCCTTTACATTCATATCTCCTTAACACTTTCATCCTGTTCGTAATACTAGGCATGCAGTTAATTCTAATAGTCAGGCCTTCTCCATCATGAGGCTCAATATTATACAGTATTCTAGAAGTTTTGTTCCAGTTGTGAACAAGTTGTGGAATGATCTTCCTAACTGGGTATTTGAATCAGTAAAACTTCAAACCTTCAAACTTGCAGCAAATGTTCTTATGTTGAAAAGGATGACATAAGTCTTTTTATATTTTATATATGAATTATCTGATTTAGAGTTGCTAATGTTTTTTAAAATATTTTATTTCAATTTTTCATTACTTCTCATATAGTTTATTTCCTTCTTTCCTTTCCTCACTGGGCTATTTTTCCCTGTTGGAGACCCTGGGGCCTATTGCATCTTGCTTTTTCAACTACGGTTTTAGCTTGGCTAGTAATAATAATAATAATTAGAATACTGCCAAGTGTTGAGACACATGCTCACAATAGGACTGACAAGGTGTTTTCTCAGTCACATACTGGATCTCGGGACAATCCTCTAATACTCAGGACAATCAGTGGTTAAGTCATCAGAATCACGCAAGTTGGAGGCATGTACTTTCAGAGATCCAGAAGGAGGTTAAAGTGCCCTCCAGCATGACATCAAAGAGGCACACATTGAGGCTCAGTCACTGATGGGTGACAATAAACTACCTTGGCAAGTGGGACCAAAGTGGACCCAGATTCCCAGTTCCAATAGCTTACTAGTTGCCAATAGCAGCTCCTAAAGTGGAACAATATCTAGAAAATATATAGCTTTGATCTAGTTCCTGGTAATCTTGTCGTTTGAAACCTAGTTGACTGGCATCTTTCAGAAACTTCTGAACTAAGCCTCCAAGAGCTTGGCTACCCTCAGCTAAGAGTTGGGTGCGACACCTAACATTTAATTCAGCAGTTTATGACTTTACTTTACTTACTTTGATGGCTGATTTCCAGCCCCATACAGCAGGGGAACCCCTCTCTCTAAAGTACCTCCACTGTTGTTTTACCTTGTTCGTTCAGAGTTTTTAACATTTCATATCACGTATTGTTCGTTTACTGTTAAATCGTTACTAATGGAATAAGAAAGTCTTCAGTTTCCTCTTGAAAGCCTTAATGTCTTCAATCATTCGGATGTCTCGTGGGAGCTTATTATATAGTCTCGGGGCCGCATATTTAAAGGCGCTGGAGCCTACAGTAGACATATATCTAGGTTCCGATAGTTTGAAGCCATCTGTAACTGTTCTCATGTCGACGTGATTTCTTGGCACAATATGTAGCAATTCTTCTAAGTATCTTGGACGACTGGTTCTGATAACTTGGTGGGTTATTGTACATATTTTAAATTCAATTCTCGCTTTTATCGGCAGCCAGTGTAAATCAATTAGTATAGGGGTGATCCTTTCTCTAGGTGGGACACCTTTTATTAGTCTTGCTCTTCTGTTTACTATGTTTTGTAATTTCTTAGGTTGTACTTTTGGTAAATTGTAATAGATGGAGTTGCAGTAGTCAGTTCTGGTAATAACACAGTTTATCACAAGTTTCTTTACAGAATTTTCGTCCAGGTACTTTTTTATAAACGCAATATTTCTTAGATGATAACCAGCAGTTTTTGTTACATTATTTACTTGGGCGTTGAAAGACAGGTTACAGTCAAGAAATACACCTAGATCTCAAACTTTACTAGATTTCGGCACTGAGTCATTATTTATGTTCATTTGAATATCACCCAAGCTTCTCACGCTGTTTCTCTTACCCACCAACATGAACTCAGTTTTGTTCTAATTTAATTTCAGTTGTTTAAATGTCATCCATTCTCTAACACTATCAAGGATTTGGTTTAGAGTTTCAGTAGTGTCATGTATATCATTTATGGAGAAGTAAAATAGTGTCGTCCGCAAATAGTTTGAACTTCACACCATGCCTTTGTAGTAATTTCGATAGACCAATAGTATAGATGCAGAATAAGATTGGGCCAAGTACACTCCCCTGGGGAACCCCTCGTTTAAGGGTTCATATAATGAATAAGATTTCCAATTTGTACAGTAATTTCTACCAACTAAGTAGTCTTTTAGGTATTCGAAAGGTTGATCTTCAACGCCGATGGACCGTAGATCATTTAGTAGCATTTCATGCACAACTATATTGAAAGCAGCACTGAGATCGAGCAATATTGAAATACTACATTTATTTTCATCCGTCATTTCCAGAATATCATTTACAACAGAGCAGATGGCTATCTCCATAGAGTATAGTTATCTGTAAGCAGATTGGTTGTCAGGCAAAGCTTCTGTTATTTAGCCTGACTAGCTCCAAAGATTCTATAAGAGAACTTGGACTACCTTAGAGCTCCATGTTCAGTATCAGTTCAGTAGGCAACTTGGATGTTGGAAATTCAGAAAGAGTCTTGCAGTAAAAGGAGGTCATGGAGTTGTACGCTATCACATGACACTTCTCTGGAAATTCTGAGGATTATTGGCACTGGCAAGAACCAGCACCCTCACCTGAAGTATCAACAAACAGCTCCAGGGGGTTAGCATCAGAGGAGTAGTCACAGTATGACAGTGTGATGTCTTCCTTAAGCAGTTTCTTCAGGTACTCAATGGCACAGTCCATTTCAGTTTTCTGGTCCCTTGGGAATTCTATCCTCCAACCTTCACAGATAACTGTTTGACTATCTGTGGGCACTAAGGGATGAACTTCCTTTGGAAGTTTACCAGTCCCAGAATTGTCCTAGCTCACATTTTAGGGAAGTCCTCCACTTTCCGCATGGACTTTGGTAGCTTACACATACCAGAATGTCCAAACAGATGACCAAGATACTGGTAGAACGAGATTTGGCTACAGTCCAGAAGCACGGGCTTTATATGAAACTCAGGAAGGGTTCTTGGGTTCTTGTTAAATATCTTGGCCATCTGTTTGGACATTCTGGTGTATGTAAGCTACCAAAGTCCATGCGGAAAGTGGAGGACTTCCCTAAACTGTGAGCTAGGACAAGGTCACGAGTTGTTAAATACTGGACTCATCGGGCTCCAAATACAAACTCTGCCATGTTTGGTATCGGGAACTTATCAGAGACCGTCACCTTACTCAGTTTACGATTGTCCTGCTTGCAGACTGGAACTATGGATGAAGACCAAGGAAAGATGTTGGATTCAACAATACCCAGTTTATACAACTCCTGGCACTGTTAGACCCTCTAAGAAATGGGTGCCTCGTCATACAGGTGGATACACATTGGTGTGCTTGCGCACTCTTCCAAATAATCCTTACTAGCAGTGTACTGATGATGGAAAGATGATGGCGAAGCATCTGGTAGAACGATCTCTTCCAATATGCCAGGTTCAGGTGTCAGATTACACATATGTGCTATCAGGCAGGATATAAGAGCATGGTGATTACCTTTCCCAAGAGATCACCCTTCTTAATCTGGCCATTACTTCCTGTAGACCCTTGACTAAAACTGAAGCTTTGCCATCTTTAAGCCCCTCAGGGAAAGCCACAGTAACTAGAACAGTAACTCAATACCAGCAATCCTAATTGAATTGGCTGCATGGAGCTCGTGTCCTTTCACTTGCTGGCAATAGGCTCCACATATTGGCACATAATACTCCCAAAGAGGCTCTCTGGAATTACTGGTAATGCTCACCTGGTTCCAGGTCCAATCAACTACTACCCTATTTGCTCTAAAGAACTGGTAACCCAGCACCAGATACTAAGTCATAGCTCCTGAAGGCACTACATGGAATATACTCAGGAAGAATGCCATTCCCTGCAGTATGGGAGTCGACAGTACATTACCTAAGGTCTTAGGTCTTGTTTGCCCTAAACCGTTCAATCCAACGATGTCGGGCACCATCTGCAGCCGATATTTTTTTATCACACTCTATGATAGAAATTTGACCTCAGCTTTGGAGTCAATGAAAGCATCAAACACTCTGGCTGAATCCTCAGACAAGGTCACTCGAATAACCATTAGTGGGACAGAGTCAGCTTTGCCAGGTTATCCCTACAACGGATTTTCAGTACCACCTCAGTTTCTGCTTTGTCCTTGAAGGAGTCAGTAGGAGAAGTTTTAGACAGTGTTGGGGATAGTTTATCATTGACAAGGCGTGAAAGTGTCACTGGAGGCACAATGATATCTTCAGGCTGTGGGGTAACCTCAGAAATCAAGATTTCCGAGGTTGCCACAAAAATACTAGCAGCAAGCTTCCTAGCACTCCCACCTTTTGATGTAGCTCCATCTTCTATACCGAAGGTCTGGTGTTTAATACCCTATGGTTCTCCTCGCTTCTAGACGACTTCCTGGCCTTTGACTTCTTGCTCTTCTTTTTCTCAACTATCTGAGAAGATGCAATGGACTTGCTACTGCTTCCACTCTCCCTGATACTGGCTGAACCAGAACAGGACAACGGGGTCTAGGTAGCCCTAACAGGTACTGCCCTCCACTTAGGAGTTTGCATTGTACTGGTTTCCCTCCTAAGGTTGATGGCAGTAGCCAATTTCTGAACTGGAGACCTATATTTAGGTGGTGTTTCCTGCCTATACTAAGCAACATGGTAGCTAGCTGAGCCACAATGCAAACACAGGTTTCAGACACCTTCAGCACTCATTAGATTGTACCATGGTCTCTTGCACCAAGTGCAGTACCTCCTCTCGAACTGAGGAGACCTGTCTGGTGTGTGCGGCAGTGGCAGGAGCAGGCTTTGGAATGTGTCGAGGAGGCGTGCATGGATGGCCATGAACAGTATAGCCATACACGCTTAAGGAGCAGCCATGGCAACCCTGTCTGCATATGAGGCATGCCATGACTGACCCACATGACTAATGGGCAGATGATCCTCTGGCTTCTGGTTTCTCTTCTGGGTAGCCTCATCCAGGACAACCAGCAGGTTCAGGACATCTTGCTAAACGGCCTGACGACCAGCAGACATTGATGGTGGCCAGGGACTGTTTCAACCAACTCCCTTCCTCACTGGAGACAGTTTTGAAGAACTTCTGTATCAGCTCCGTCCATCTAGATGACAACAAGGGTATGGAGACTCGTGCAGGGACGCCAAAAGTATGTCCGCCCTCCTTCCAGGTGGGGCTGCTGAAATGGGCTCTCCTCCCAGTATCCAGTCTCTCTTAATTTTCTCAGTACGAATTGAGGAGACCCTTCATCTTCTTGTACAGTATTGTAGACCTCAAGACACCCCATAGGCTGAAAAACCTTGTTTGATCTCCCCAGCCAGGAATCTTTCTAGTTCAGCAGACCAACGACTGGACCTTCCCTCAGAATATCTACTGGCATAGTATGCCTCAATATCCTTCAGGAAACAGGAGCAGCTGTGGCCAGTTTCTAGCTGAAAGACCACAGGCTTGGGACTCTTCTGTAAGTTAATGGCCTTAACCAGGTCAGAAAGATGGTGGTCTGACAGTAAGTTTTAGCTTCCCAAGAGGAGGCACTGTCAGTTGTGCTGATGCTAGAGCAGGATCTGGAGTGATTACCAGAGGAATCACAATCAAGATCTTCCTTACTGGATGATTTCTTTGCTGCTGGCTGTACCTGCGGGTCTGGTGTCCTTTCGACCTTGGCCTTGGTTCTCTGCTTGGGAATCTCGACAGAAATTGGAGGGCTCACTTCTGGGTTGCCATACTGAGCCTGGTCAGCCAGAAACTGACTACTAACTGCTCAGTTATGGGTCTCATGCAGGCTAAAGGGGTTAGTAGCTGGAGCAAGTGTGGGAGTAAGCAATCATAAAAATGCTATAGACTCCCAGAAACCTGCTACAGGTGGATGTACAGCAGTCAACCCTGGAGGGGCTGGAGTCCTCCAATCGCTCAACCCTCTCCAGTCACTAGGAGTGCATGACCATTTATGTTAGGCGAAGCCAGTGAAATGGAGGAACACTGGTTGTTATAGTCGTTGTGATCCCAAGGGCAACAATATATGATGGCAATGACTCATTGATCTTCTGTGATCTCTGCAGATATAATTATGATTATAATCCAGAGCACAAGCAACCACAGGAGAGGGTGGGGATGGTCTCCTTAAAGTAGACTTGTGATCTTATGAACATATTTGAGTCGAGATTCATGTCAAAGCCACACTTGAGAGGTTCTGTTAAAGCCGATTTATATGATAGTAAAGATGATGGTTGGAGCTTCTCCTCAAAGAGGTAGACCAAGATGGAAGCCAAGAAGAGGGAAGTCCAGGGTTGTCAGACAAGATGGCTGACTCCTCAGAAAAGGCATCCACATCTTCCACAGATTGTTATTGTCTTGTGGATGAAGACCTCTTGCAGCTCATTATATGAGTCAAGTTGCGGGCTCAGAAATCTTTCTCAAAAATACAGGAGAAAACTGTGAAGGTTCTGGCCCAGAAAGGAGGAATTGAAGGGAATCTGCCTTCCTACTTTGTGATACAGTTGTGTAGACAGAAGTGGGTGTATCCTTGGTCTAAGACGCTGAAGCAGTGGATGTCACAGACTGTTTGGCCTTCAAAATCAAACTCATCAGAGGAAACAGATAGATTGATGACCATCTGTTCCAAACCAGATCCAGAGCATCTCTTTCCACTGCTTGAGAGTCAACATTCAAGCTACAAATAGTGGATGTTTTTGGTTCTCTCTTGCTACAAACAGGTCTGTTTGGATATCCAAAACTAGCTCAAAAATCTCTCGAAAAGAACGCAAGGGTCCATTCCATATGCAAATCTGAACTAAACATGGCAAAAAAAATGCATTTCTCTCCTGAAGGGACTTCATAATGGGAAGTCACTGCATTAAGAGTTCCTGAGCAGGATTCCCACCCTCCTGCTGAGGCAACAGACAGCTACTGTACCTGGTTGTCTATGAAGATCTTTATATGAGAGTTCCTTCTTGTTCAAATTCTCAACATCAGGAAAACTGCCAACAGTTCACAATCATTTATAGTACTGTACCTGTATGTGAAATGCTGCAAACTGAGGGAACCATTTCCCAAACACAAAGATCTCCTCTCAATGACGTACCCAACCCCACTTGGATGCATCTGTATGAAGGATCATGGTAATCGGGGGAGGGACCTGTTAAGTGTTAGTGCATAGTGTGATTAATGCTATCAGAACCGGGACTCTGATGTGCTTACCTGCAATGATAAGGTGTTGTTAGTATGGTAATTCAAGATCCCATCTTCTTAGCCACTTATGTATTCTTGGTGGAAGCAAGGAAGAATTTGTTTGCAACTTTGCAGTTGCCTCTATTCATAAAGTCCTATATTGTTTCTACTCAGTTCTCTGCTACCAATAACTAGACTGACTGACTGACATCATGTAAAGCATAAGCAATCGGATAAACATTTAAAAGAATTTAATCTCATTACTGGATATGAACAAAATGAGTTGTATAAAATCTAATACTTAGGTATACAGTATATGCAACAGCACTTATAATCCCTTAAATGAAATAATACCCGTAAGATTGCAATGATGTTGCTTTGGATATGTGCAGTACTATGGTACTATATATGGTAAGCTTTACACAAAACTTACAATTCCTTTTAAATCACATATACAAGTCTTCTCCCCCTTTACTTTACATTATATGAAAAACTTTCAAATCTAATCTATCAGGATTATTTCCTCTACAGTATTTATCCTAATGGAGAGTATTCTAACAATTCTGAATTGGTGTAAGAACAGAATCTGAATTCAAATTTGATGGTTGAACATCTTGATGAAAGTATTGGTTCATTTGGTATAACTAATTCTCAAAGTATTTATCTCAAACATGTTTAATTTATCATACTCAATTCATGATTAATTATTGCAATTACTTCCACCTACATACATCTAATCATCATTCAGTCCGTACAGTGTGTTCTCCATGCTGGTAGGATCCAGAATTGTTTTCATCCCCTCTCCAGTACAAAGATTCAACACAACACATGCAAATGTCTATAACCACTTTTTTTATATGGACGGCCAACGCAAGAGCCTGTGTCCCACACGTGTGGGGCATCTTTACCAACCAATCAACCACCTTGGGTACCTTTACCCTTGGTCCTGTAGTGACTAATCAGCAGATAATTCAGCCTGCCAAGCTCTCTCACAAGACAGGTTGCATCTCATCCAAGATAGCAATTTCAACACAAGTCCAGATTGAAAGGTAGAATGACTGGCGCTCTACCCTTACTTCTTTACCCTCTCTGTGGTTGGGGGGAGAGCAGCAGTTGTTTAAAAGGTTTAAAGGCTGCTCATGAATGGCTGAAGCAAGGGACAGTGACATTGCCCTAGCAAGCAGGGAAATGCCCTAGGATTGAATTAAATAAAAAAATTTAGGCCTTAAGCCAAGCACTGGGGGCATCAAAAGCTTTTCAGCGCTACATAATACAAATTAATCAGTCATACTCATACACTAGCACTGATTGGTATCATTTCAACCTATAAAACTAATCACACCACTTTCATACAATAATATATTTATACTCAATAAATTTTTTCAAGTTCAGGGTATTACAATTTGCCCCCTGTATATCTCTTAAAGGTTTGTCCTGGAATAAATGTGTCCTCCTCTGAAGATTAAAAACTAGATAAATGCCCTAGAGACTGACCATTTATACATATGATCAGTACCGAAGCTAGGACCAGGGGAGGGCCAGGCAATGGCTGCTGATGACTCAGCAGGTTGCCTTATATCCTCCCTCAAAACCACCATCCTTAGCTCATAAGGATTGTTAAATTTCAACAGCCATTCAAGCCTTTGTTGAAGTCATACTCTTATTAAAAGACTCAGGTTTTTATGGTTAGGAAAAATATATTACTTAAATAATTTGGGATGTCTTTTTTAACTAAGTAAGGTCTGGGATTGTAATTATTGGTGCATCCTTTATTCGAGGCTTTTTCCCCACATGTTGGGATCTTTGTTACCTAACCACCAATAGCAGCAAAGTCTGACTATTACAACCATTTTATCATGCAGTGTCAGGATAAATCATCAGTGTAATAAAACGAACAAAAGACATTGTTTAAAAACTTTATGTGGCATCACTATGATCTATAGAAAATATTCTAATGACAGAAAGTCTATTGTAACAATTTGTATCCTTCTGTAATGCTATCATTTGAACATTACAATATATTCAGGGCTGAACAACAATATTCCTTTGAGGAAACCTGTAGCTCTTATAATTGTTTTTGGTATTGCACATTATCTGACTTAACAAAATCTTATTCCTACAAAAATGGAAATACAATGTGATTTTTCTTAGGTTATGACAAATCTGCCACAGCTTAATCATGCAAAGAACACTATCCCCATCAGTTTGGAAGACCATTCACACCAAATATCACATTCTTTGAAATTTGCAAAGGCAAAATTTACAACCCAGTGCCACACATGTTGAACACAACCAACAATTTAGTGTTCTATCTGAATATGACAAATTCGAAGATAATTTGTATTTTTCCTAACCATACAAACCTTAGCTATTTACAAAGGGTTATTACTTTTAGCGTAGCTGAAATGGCGAGCCATTAGAATTTAACGAGGGTGTATTACCCCCGCGCTAGTTAGCGGGGGGGTAGGGGAGTGGTAGCTAGCTACCCCTCCTCCCCCTCACACACAGGTGAATACTCACTTTCACTTAGAGGTAGGACTTGTCTTGGGGGACAGGGCTGGCGGGCAAATATGTGTAAATAGCTAAGGTTTGTATGGTTAGGAAAAATACAAATTATCTTCGAATTTGTCATTTGTTCCGTAACCGAAATACAAACCACGCTATTTACAAAGGGTGACTTATCCCTTAGGAAGGGTGGAAAGTCCCCAGCCATACTGGCTTTGGCTTTACCCGGGGACTCAGAATCCGAGTGAGTCGCACTCGAGAAAAGGAGTCCCTGCACCTCACAAGTTCCTTGCACCGCAAGGAACCATGTGGCCTACGTAAGCTTGTGTGTGAAGGAAGAAGTGTGACCCGTCCTAGGCAGTTGACCTGGAGTTCCAGAAGGAACTCTGGGTTAGGACGTTCCCAATACCACCTCGTCAGGGTATGGGGGACGCGACAGTATTGACTCAATACTCGGAACACAAGGAAGCATGGTTTACCTGCAGAGGTTCGAGGTCAGCTATGCAGAGACCAGGATGCTGCTTCCCCGTAGAGGGGATGATGAAGAAAGAAGTAAGGGCCAGACATACTTCTTTCGTTCATGCAGACTAAAACCTGATAACAATGCCCTCAACCTTCTGCTACCTGTCCAAAAAGGAGCCTGAGGTTAGACCAGCTGTTGTGTAGCCACCACAGAGCGATAGAAAACGTATCGAGACTCCTGTGGGTCACGCCCTGCAGGAAGCGGGCTGCGAAGGTCATCAGACGCTTCCAGACTCCAGCTTGTAGCACCTGCGTCACAGAGTAGTATTACTCGAAGGCGAGGGACGTTGCGATGTATCCAACATCGTGCTGTAGGGCGACGTGACGGGGGAGGGTCTGAAGACAGGTCGAGATGAATGTCCTTGAGTCCGGGCTGAAGAGGTATACTGGTGACTCTCCCCCCATGTCCTCCTTGTGTTCCCAAATCGGCTGCAACTGAGGCCAAACTGCAGCTGTTCCCAGCGCTAACCTCTCGATTCCTGTACTGGCAAGAAAGAGAAGGTCTTGGGACATCAGACACAGAATGGAGACTCAAAATCTTGAATGAATCGGACCGAAGGGTCGGGACCCTCAGATTCTGAGTCTAGCCAACAACTCAGGAGCGAGCCTGAATGTTGCCTTCTCCTCTTCCTTAGAAAAGGGGGGGAGTAGTAAGAGACCAAGAAGATTGCTTACACACTGGCCGTGGCCAGAGTGAGCAGAAGACCCAAGGCGGAATACAATCCGAGGCCTGTCGTAAAAGGGTCTTGAGAAGATCTCTTAAAGGACTAAAAGTCCGAGCCATGCTCCAAGTTGGAGGTCTTCCTCCGACTAGGGCAGGGACGATCGTAGCTTCGCATGAGCGAGGATAGATCCAGCGGGCAGGAAAAAGTTATTCCTTTAAGCCTGAAGGTCAGGGAAAGGCTGAGCGACAGGCTTCATTGCCAAGAGCGGAAAGGAGTTTCCTCCCGCCGAAAGGCAATAAGACCGTTATTGCTGGAGAAGAGGCCTCACGGGAAGAGGTATATCTCCCACGGCACCAACCACCTTAGACTCTTCACTTTGCCTGGGAGACCCCTGTGGATGACTATCGCAGATGACGCGACCTCCGTAGCGCGACTGTAGCGGGTTGTCTCTTCTAGAGGAGGAAGCGTAGTGTCTCCAGGCATGAAGCCGAAGCGACGCCCCGGTTCGGGAGAGATGTCGCAGTGTGGTTGCTTGAGTAGTCTGCGCCGTGGGAGAAGCTCTCCCGGGAGTTCCGTCAGGGGAAGCAGAGGGTCCAGAAACCGTTCTGCGCATAGTCCCAGTGGAGCTCTCCCATTGAAAGGTTGACAGACAACCTGGTTTTGTTGAGACCCATTGTCCGCAGACAAAAAGGAGGGAAGACGCAGGCGTCGAAGTTGTCCCACCATCACCGGAATGCATCTTGCCAGAGTCTCGGGGTCTGAGACTGGGGGGAAAACTAGCGGAAGCTTGAGGTTCCAAGCTGTCGCGATCAGGTCCCCCAGACCAGCACTTGCTGGTTACCCAAGGTCAAAGACCCTTAGGTACACTCTCTCTATGAGGCTCTGCTCGGATAGTCTGAGAGAAACATTCCCCTGCCTGGAATGAGAGAGCCGATGGTGGAATTGAGAGAATCTCAATCATCCCGGTATCTCTACTGCAAGATGTGAAGGTGTGAAAATGCGTCCCCTGCTGGTTAGCATGAAGTCGACACGCAACGGGGCGACTTGGCAGGAGCGGTAGGATCTGAAGAGGGGCCAGACTAAGGCCCTTAAGCCTGCCTGAATGATGGAGAGGTATCCTTCAGGTCTTGACCATAGGCCTGGACCGGAACATGCCCCCCCCCCCTTTCCTTTGACGAGTCCGAGAACCGCATCAAGAATGTGGGGAAAGGACGAGAATATCCACTACCATCAAGAGGCTCCATAGGTCAACCCCAATTGCAGGTTTAATAGTTCCGCTGGTCCCATAGGGCCAGGGAGTCCGGTTAAACATTGGCTGAAGCCACCGGAACTTGGATCGCCCCACATGGAACTTATCCTGAGGCGACCGTTCGGACTATAAACGGGTCAATGAGGAAAGAAGAACTAGGAAACGTTCCAAGGTAGGGCTGAAAACTCTGCTTGACTGAGAACAGGTACTGCGACTCTCCTCAGTCTTGCCACAGTCAACCGAAAGGAAGGCTCGGAGGATGTGGTAACAGAATCTGGCGTCCCCAGGTGGTCACCCATCCAAGTACCGACGTTGCTTAACCTCGCTGGACGGACGAGAAGCGGGGTTTCCAACGTGGTAAGGCGGTTGACTCAATATCATGGCCAGATACTCCAGATGTTGAGGCAGAGGAAGAGAAGGCTCCAAGCAAAATACCATGAGTCCACACTCATGGTCAGCATTCGGAAGCTTTTCCCGGCGCTGAAGAAGGTCGAAACCCGAGCCTACCGGAGTTGACCAGCCCTCCAAACAGCAGAGGAGGCGGAAGTCTGCACCTGAGCGGCCAAAAGGAAGGCAGGGAGAGTTCTCTGGGGAAACACACCTGCTATGCCACGGCGGGATAGCCACACTGCATCATAAGCAGGAATACTTGCAGTTTAGGCTGAATTCGACGAGCACCCTGGAAGATGGATGGAATGGAAACTGAAAGTACCCGTCCTTCCGATCCAGGGTTAAAGGAGTCCTGTCGCCTCGTTACCAGTCTGATCGATTCTGCTGGTCTACGCTGGCCGAAGTTTGTTCGACAAACTTGATCAGGGCTGAGAGGTCGACTATGGACATCCCCTCTCAGATCCTTCCTTACAAGAAAGGATCGACTGAGGGGGCCGGGGGTGAAGCCGTCGATGATCCTAAGGAAGACCTTCGCCTAAGGTATGGATCATTCTGCCCAACCGGGCAACTCTGCTGATGCTATGGCATAGAGGTTCAGAGACACTGAATTCGCTGACAGAGACGGCAGGCGCGATATCCTTGGCTACTCACAGAGATTGTGCGGGAATGGGCATCGGGAAGCTGTCATTCGGATGAGTAACCTTAAGCATCCTCCCAGCGAAAAAACCTGCAATCCTAGAGTTCGTGAACTCCTTTTAGGGCTATGCCCCCCCCCGGGGGAGTCTCCCGTGCCATCTGTTCCTGACAGGAGGAAACTGCAATTGGACACCTTGTCCCAGTTGTCGTAGCCGATAACTTAGGCCGACGTGGTTGAAAGAAAAGGGAGCTGGAGCCCTGCAGAGTCTGGAAGAAAGCGCCTTGGAGGAGTGAAACCGGAAGTCGATTTACTCCGCACAGCAGATGTTTAAGTCTCTGTCCTTGGGCAAAGACAAAACTCTTCTCAAGGATGGAAGGGTGTCTGAGGTCGTTGACCTCCACAGATGAGACACCCGAAGGAAGCCTTCAGTCAGTGCGTCCAGATGGTACAACATCGAGCTTGTCCGCAAGTAGATACTTAACGACGAAAGGCCAAGGTGCCTGAGCTCGAGAGGAGGAAAGTACCCTTGATCTTCCTGTAGCTTCCTTGAACCAAACCTCGGGCCGTAACCGAGGAGGGAAAGAACCTGGTAAGCTCCCAGAGGAAGAGGTAAGCAGTCACCCCTTGTCCGATGGAGAAATCTTCAACGGAAAGCCCCCCCGCCAAAAATCCTTCCAGGGCGGGAGAAGGAGAGAGTACTCGTGCAGGAGTGGGGACCCTCGAGACCGACCTCTTGGGAACCAACTTCGCCCTGGGGGAAGTCACCACGAAGTCCACTCCTCTCTTTCTCTTCAGCGTAGGAGAGACAGCCACTGGTTTGTTACCCTGGCCGGTGAGTGCTGGTTTCATAACCCTCATTAACGCCCGTGCCAGCGGATCAAACCATGTCTGCTGCTCCAAGGACACAGAGTCCGAAATCCTCGCTAAGGTGAAAGGGATCGGGCGATCCTTTGGAGAGGACACGACGGTTCCTGCCTGAAAAGAAGGTGGGAAGAATGCTGTACTGACCTGTCTTCGTCCTGCACTACCAACCTGTGCTTGGATGGAGGTGATCCCGAGTGCCGCCTAGGAGCAGGCGTCCCTGCTGCTACCACCGGCTGTGGAATTCGCCGCGAACTATGGTCGCGCGAGGGCGAACGGTCGCGCAAAGGCGAATGGTCGCGCGGGCGCACAGGCGAGTGGTCGCGCGGGCGCGCAGGCGAGCGGTCGCGAGGGCGCGCAGGCGAGCGATCGCGCGGGCGCGCAGGCGAGCGATCGCGCGGGCGCGCAGGCGAGCGATCGCGCGGGCGCGCGATCGCGCGGGCGAATGGGCGTGACGGCGAGGGATCGTGCTGCCGCGTAGGTGAAGAAGATCGCTGGCGGTAAGCGATGGCGAGCAGCATGTGTAGGTGAATGATCGCGTGATAGGGTGCGATGGTGATCAGCATCCGCAAGAGGGCGATCGTTCAGGGTTGTGCGATGAGGAGCAGCATGCGTAAGCGGGCAATCGTGCAGGGTTGTGCGATGGCGAGCAGCATGCGCAGGTGAATGATCGCGTGAAAGGGTGCGATGGTGATCAGCATCTGCAGAAGGGCGATCGTTCAGGGTGGTGCGATGAGGAGCAGCATGCGTAAGCGGGCAATCGTTCAGGGTTGTGCGATGGCAAGCAGCATGCGCAGGTGAATGATCGCGTGAAAGGGTGCGATGGTGATCAGCATCCGCAAGAGGGCGATCGTTCAGGGTTGTGCGATGAGGAGCAGCATGCGTAAGCGGGCAATCGTTCAGGGTTGTGCGATGGCGAGCAGCATGCGCAGGTGAATGATCGCGTGAAAGGGTGCGATGGTGATCAGCATCTGCAGGAGGGCGATCGTTCAGGGTGGTGCGATGAGGAGCAGCATGCGTAAGCGGGCAATCGTTCAGGGTTGTGCGATGGCACGCAGTTGAGGGTCGCGCGATGGCGATCAGCATCCGCAGTTGAGGGTCGCGCGATGGCGATCAGCATCCGCAGTTGAGGGTCACGCGATGGCGATCAGCATCCGCAGTTGAGGGTCGCGCGATGGCGATCAGCATCTGCAGTTGAGGGTCGCGCGATGGCGATCAGCATCCGCAGTTGAGGGTCGCGCGATGGCGATCAGCATCCGCAGTTGAGGGTCGCGCGATGGCGATCAGCATCTGCAGTTGAGGGTCGCGCGATGGCGATCAGCATCCGCAGTTGAGCTAGTAGCTGGCGAACCATGTTCCTTCAGAAGTGTTGGAGAACGTTGGCGTGCCAGCTGTAACACACGTGGGCGATCCGGAGATCGCTGGCGAGCTGATGATCGCTGACGAGCTGACGATCGCTGGCGAGCTGATGATCGCTGACGAGCTGATGATCGCTGACGAGCTGATGATCGCTGACGAGCAGAAGGCTACGCGTGGAAGCCTGCGTAAAGAAGAGTCCTTGACCCCGACCTGAACCGAAGTTCTAGATCGCGAGGGCGAACGTGGGCGCACAGGGCACGTAACAGGAACCGCAGGGAAGATCATCTTGAAAGCGCTGACGAACAGGAGAGCGCTGACGAACAGAAGGGCGCGCAGGGAAACCCTGACACGCAAGGGAAGAACCCCCGTGGGGGCAACCCTTTGCCCCGAAGGGATCGTTGTCCGCCGGGAGACTGATGTCCGTCGGAAGACCGCTGTCCGTCGGGGAGACTGATGTCCGTCGGAAGACCGCTGTCCGTCGGGAAGACCGTTGTCCGTCGGGAAGACCGTTGCCCGTCGGAAGACGAGATTAGACTGCTGTCCATCTGCACCAAGACGGAAGATCGAGAAAAAGAAGTTGTAGGCTGCAAACGGAGAATCAAAAAGGCGCCTCAAGCACCCTTATAGGGAGATGAGAGGCCCTTACGACGAGGCGGACGGAGGGCCTTACGGCGAGGGAGGCCAACAGCAACAGAAGAAACCTCCGAAGAGGAGTCTCTATGAGTGTACTCTCTCGCGAACGAAAGAGAAACACTTCGTGGAAGAGACTGGTCAGCCAGTGACCTAAAAGGGGCAATCCTCCGAAGAGGAGCTCCTGCAGTTGCCCAGCCCCTTGAGCGAAACTGCAGGTGCGACCGCTCAGCACCAAGAGCATAGTCGCACGAAAAAAAGGCAAGAGAAGAACCCCCCAAAAGAGGAAAAGCTCAAGCCTGGACAGGAAAAAACTTCCCTCGGAAGGAAAGTTATCCGCCCAAGGAGGCAAGCCTCCTGACTGTTCTAAAATGAACTGGAGAGCTGTCCGTCGACACGGGAGTACTACCAGTAGAAGGAGACACGCCCCTGACGACAATACAAGGGGGGAGGCAGCAACAGCCGAATCCCCAGGACTCAACCAGACAGCTCACACCGTTGCTATATTACAGAAACGAACTAGATCGGTAACTGTAAAAAAATAAAACAAATAATATTAGTACACATTCATTCCCCCGGGAAGGCTCCGAAGAGGAATCCCGAGGAAAAGGAACAAGAATTACACAACAGGCACGTGCCCTCACAACCACTTACACTCGCGGAAGGAGAGCTGTAACCAAAACAGAATTATAACAATTATAATTATGTAACTATGTAATTATGTAATTTGAAAAATGAATGAACACTAAAGAAAAAACGAAAACCCCGAAAGGAATCGTTCTACAAGCTGAAAAATTAACAACTACAATTAGATTCATAAACTAATTGAGACAAAATGTACGGCGTAGCAACCCCACCCACACGGGAAGGAAGCTACAAGGGCGTAGTAAAACATAGTAAAAGGGTGAACGACCTCAAGAGAGAGAGAGAGAGAAAGACCGAAGTCAAACTCGATCGCAACCCATAAAATTAGGCCGTGGTGGCCTAACTGCCGAGGCCTCCACGTAGATATCGTACACTACACACACACATCTGAAAAGGAAACTTACTTATTTCTATACTCAAATATATATACAAACATGAAAACATGTTTACATATATATTGAGTAAAAGAAAAGTAAGCGATTAAGTAAAGACAAAACAGACAATGGCTGCCAAGCGAGGACCAAGACAGAGACGTCTGTCACAGTCCGAGCCAAAAGTGAAAGTGAGTATTCACCTGTGTGTGAGGGGGAGGAGGGGTAGCTAGCTACCACTCCCCTACCCCCCCGCTAACTAGCGCGGGGGTAATACACCCTCGTTAAATTCTAATGGCTCGCCATTTCAGCTACGCTAAAAGTAATAACCCTTTGTAAATAGCGTGGTTTGTATTTCGGTTACGGAACAAACTGTAATTAAT
>NC_090729.1:3859224-3904224 GCF_036898095.1 Palaemon carinicauda
TGTGTGTATATATATATATATATATATATATATATATATATATGTTTACGCATGTATATATATAAATATATGTATATATATATATCTATATATATATTTATATATATATATATATTTATATATGTATGTGTATATATATATATATATATATATATATATAATATATATATATATATATATATAGAGAGAGAGAGAGAGAGAGAGGAGAGAGAGAGAGAGAGAGAGAGAGAGAGAGAGAGAGAGAGAGAGAGAGAGAGAGAGAGAGAGAGAGAGAGAGATCACATATGTATGTAAGTATATATGTGTATATATTTGTGTTTGTGCGTGTTAATGCTTAGAGCCTCGTATCTATAACATGTCTGAATGCACACATTACATGTAAACTCATTAATATATTTTGTTTTTACGTTCACACATTTGAATAAGCAACCACCAAGAAAATACAAACTTTGTCACTGACTGTATCCCCTAAAACCCCTTTTGGGAGGTCAGTGGGCCACGCAGCCTCAATCTTAATGCTAGCAAAAATCTGGAATTATTACGCCATTTCAGACTAAAATACAATAAAAAAAAAAAAAACGTGATATCAGCCATGTTTGTTTACCCTGAAAATGTTTCCCTTATGGGACAGTATAAAAAGAACATGTTGCATGGGCATAAATTTATTTACCGCGAAATTTTCTTTTTCTTCTTATGGGACAATAAAAAAAAATCTATGAACATAATTTTTTTTTACCCAGAAAATGTTCCCTTTATTGGACAATATAAGAAATAAAGTACTGGTTGTATGAGCATATTTATTTTTACCCTGAAAATTTTCCACTTATGGGACAGTAAAAGAAATTTGTATGAGCATATTTTTTTGTTTGTTTACCATGGAAATGTTCCCCTTATAGGACAATATAGAAAATAAAAATCTGGTTTTTTGAGCATATAATTATTTATCCTGAAAATGCCCCCCTCATAGGAGATAAGGGGAAATTTTTCACGGTAAAAATGTATGCTCATACATGTTTTTGTTTATTTTTTATTTTAGTTAAGCCTGCCGTTTGTATGTATTACTCGGTTCAATCTTACTTAATTCCTTGTTTTCACCTTGAAGCAATTGTTTTAGTCCCAAGGAACGAGTACTCGAATCGTCGTAATATCAAAGTCTCAAATCATTCGCTCTCGAAGTGAATTAATGACAGATATCATTTCCTCTTAGTCTTGTCCAGGTTGTAAGGGTCATATGATATGGGTTCAGTTTTTCTCTCCTTTTTGGATTTATTTATGTTATTTTCTTAGGTTCGTTAATTTTTATTTGTTTTTAAGGTGTTATCTGGGTATTTTTCATTGTATTTCATAGTTTTAATTTTTAGATAGTTATTTTATTATATAAATTTGAACTTTAATCTTTGTATTTCCTTGTTGTAGTATGTCACTTGGTAGCTGTATTGCTCTTTTGGGCTTTCTTGTGAAATTTAGGTCATTTCTTATTTTTTAATGTAACAACCTTCCCTGAAATTTTACACTAAAATGATTGGGTCCTGTTGCAGTAACCTGAATGACAAACTCTAATTGTTCATTGGTTACTTACCACATGGTAAGGGAAGAGAGAGACTTTATCTATGGTAAGCAGCTCCTCTGGGAGAAGGACACTCCAAAATGAAACAATTGTTCTCTAGCCTTGGGTAGGGCCATGGCCTCTATAGTTATACCGTGGTCTTGCACTGTCTTGGGTTAGATTTCTCTTGCTTGAGGATACACTCCGGCACATAATTCTATCTGCTTCCTTATTTCCTTTCTTCACTGGGCTATTTTCCCTGCTGGGGCCCTTAGGAATAATAAAGAGAGAAGAAATTGATTGTGTTAAACGTGACAGTTTAGTATAAGTATTGATAAGGTGCAAATAAACAAAAGTATCATGTAAAAATAACAAGAATTCTATATAAAATTTTAAATAAAATTGAGAATTCTAGTTATTTTACAATGACCCTAGTAGCGGTAATCTAAACTAATAATATTGCATTGAGAATGGTGACGAGTAATTAAAAAAAAATGTTTAAAAAAAATTAGATAAGCTATAGTCACTAAATCTGAAAATATATTGAAAAATATTAAAATGGGGTTTTATTTAATTATTATAGTATGAATTGCAAGGAGAAAATAGAAAAAAATAATTTTCACAGAGTAACATAAACATTTCGAAAAAAAAAATCCATCGGGTAATGAGTTAGTGTTCTTGTAACCTTAAACATCTGAATATTTGTGTGTTGTGCCAATCTTTGTATCATCTAGGAAATCCTAATCCAATGCACCTTCCTTGTAATCATATACGGTCTTAAAGTGTCATCGGAGTGGTCGTAAAATGCTCCAATTGGTTTTTTGGGGTGAAAATAGCCATTATTTTTACCCGGTGGACGCTGGGTGACTTTTCTCTGTTTCCGTATTGATTCCATCATTATTATGAATAATTCATGCGGTGTGGTTTAAAATTCAAAGCTGTTTATATAATTTTAATGCGCATTCTGTTTTTATTCATGATTATTTTGAAGTGTTTATCACTGCAATATATTTAATTGAAATTCTTATCTGTTTTTGGTGAAACAAGTTATTTGAGATTAAACTGCAATAACTATTTATCAACAATGGGTTGTAATATATATATATATATATATATATATATATATATATATATATATATATATATATATATATATATATACAATGCGTTTGTATGTTTGGACAGCTATCATGGTGAAAGCATGTATGTATACTTGAAGTATTTATGCATAGTTATATGTATAAAGATCCTAATAACTTTAGTACTTATAATCATCTATAAATTGCTTGGTAGTGTTATTAATTATTAGTGCGTACGTAAAGAGACCCACTATATGCCTATATATGGTTATGAAATTACGAAATTTTAGCACATCAAAACCATGTCGCTCTTTTCCAAATATGTCGAATAGATTTTATGAAGGGGTTGTCCTCCATAATGAAGATTTATTATTCCTGGTCCATTTTCCGCAGGCGCTTCCCTAAGGATTGTCAATTTAAGATAATGATGAGAGTGAACCCAATTAGTGCTTATAAACCTTAATTGATTAATTAAGAGGAAGCTGTAGTTCATCTCTCGGGATGGGAGCAAGTATGATCTGTTTAGATTATATACGGAAGTTTATTTAATTTATTATTTCATATAATTCTATATTTATTTTGTTATTATTTTTAGGTAGTCTTTTGTTCAAAGGTGATTCTGAGTTGATTTCGGTGTTTGTGGTTAAAATAATAGATGTATCTTGGATTGGACTTTATAAAGACTTGACTTGGCTCCAACTGGATGCATATGTGTCTCTCCCCCCCCCCCCCCGCTTGGTCTGTCTCCTTCCCAGATCTCCCTTCCTTCAATGGACAAATCTTTAGGTGAAGCTTATTATTATTATTATTATTATTATTATTATTATTATTATTATTATTATTATTATTATTTCTTGCTAAGCTACAACCCTAGTTGGAAAAGCAGAATGCTATAAGCCCGAGGGCTCCAACAAGGAAAATAGCCCAGTGAGGAAGGGAAATAAGGAAATTACAAGAGAATTAATTGATAATTACAGTAAAATAAAATATTTTAAGCGTTTGTGAGATTCATTGATCCCGATAAACTTTTTTTTTTTATAATGATTGAATAGTGAAATGAATCTGAATTTCATGTTTTTTAGACGTGGTGTTCTCGATCTCGATTCTAGGTTATGTTAGGATGTTTTCCATTATTTGCCACAGTAAAATTATTTCTTTAAACGATATTTTTACATTTGTGTGCTCAGGATGATTATTATGTTTTAATCTTTTATTAAGTTTATTTTTTGTCGTGTAATTGATAATTTTTCTGCCAACGATGTGCCTCTTTCCACCCAATTTTTAGTACGTAATCGGTATGTATTCTAGTTTCTTTTATTCATGTTTAGTTTTTGTATATGATAATGTATTTTTTTATGAGTGGTATTTTTATGCCTATTTCTTTCATGATCTTAAACAATTAACTTAGATAAGAGGAAATTACTCGACATGGTTGTATATATCCATTTTTTTTCTTATTTTTTTTTTTATAATTTTCGGTATATTCTTTTATTGCAATCCCTTATAATTTCATCCACCCCTCTTTCGTCTTCATTCGTTCATATACCTTATTATTTTCTTCTTTCCTGTCTCTTTTCCCTTGCATTGAATTTGTTAGATGCAATTTTTCCTCTTTTCCCTCACATTCCATCTTCTTCCTCGTTTGATATCTCTTCGTAAATGGTTTTTCGGTCAAACTTTAACATCAATTTTTCCTATTCATTTCCTCTCTTTCTTGTCTAGTGCTTTTTTATCCTACCTTTTCATTCCTATTCATTTCCTCTTTTTTTTAGTTTCTTTCTATTCCCACCTGTACTTTATATTAACATTCTTTTTCCTCTTTATATTCATCTTCATTTTCCTCCGTGATTGACAGCGTAACTTCTCTTGTCTCGTATCACAGGACTCCCAAATATTCATTCACCCAAATAGGGAAAGGGAGCACATACCCCTTTTCATTACGATATCGTTTACATTATTTTAATGTTGAAAGGAAAAGTTTGCTCAGTAGTTTCTCTCTCTCTCTCTCTCTCTCTCTCTCTCTCTCTCTCTCTCTCTCTCTCTCTCTCTCTCTCTCTCTCTTTCTCCATCGCTTTTCTTAGTTATCCTTTTTTTTTTTTTAATCAAATTTCTTTTGCTATATTTTCATGTTCACGTTTCCGCTGTTCTTTTCATACAATCCTTTTTTTTTTTTTTTTAATTCACTCCTCTTTCTTGTTAATTTTTTTTCGTGTACCTGATCATTTTCTTTGTTTCTGTGCATTTTTTTCAGATATTGCATTTAATAAATCCTTATATATATATATATATATATATATATATATATATATATATATATATATATATTATATATATATATATATATATATATACACACACACAGTATATATGTCCCATGTTGACGGATTATGAGATATCGGAACATATATATATATATATATATATATATTATGTCCCATGTTGAAGGATAATGAGACATCAGAACATGGTTTTCTTTTCACTTTATTACAAAATGTTCGTAAGTACACTGTACACAGCTAACACTCTCAGGCGAGCACTTGTCTCAGAGAACGCGCAAAGGCAACTAACCACCTCTCGTTATCAAAATGCAATCTTGCTACAACAACATGCTGAATAGTTAGGATTTGTAGAATTCTCATGATTATAGAGTTCATTTACCTTGACGTACAACACACATCTTCATACAAGAATTAGGACATATATATATATATATATATATATATATATATATATATATATATATATATATATATATATGCACACATATATATTCATCATCATCATCATCATCTCCCCCTCCTACGCCTATTGACGTAAAGGGCCTAGGTTAGATTTCGCCAATCGTCTCTATCTTGAGCTTTTAATTCAATACTTCTCCACTCATCATCTCCCAATTCACGTTTCATAGTTGTCAACCATATATATATACTGTATATGTGTATATATACATATATATATATATATTTGTATATATATATATATATATATATATATATATATATATATATATATATATATATATTCCGTATTTATAATCATAAAGTACATATTAACGAAGATATTTCCTCTACCATTATACGCATATACAGATACCGCGTTGTGGCGGCGCGCTCTCTTCAATTCCGACTCGAATTAAGATTGGATTCCCCCTTCCCCATACAATAATTCCCTCGTTACCTGGATGCGGTCCACCGTCAGTGTGATTACCTTTCACGTAAGGTCATTTGGAATCTCTTTCCATGGGCTCCCCTCGTCCCTTCTCTTTTCTTACTTTTATTGACGTCATTGTGATTAGGGACTGGTATAAAAGGATTTTATTTGTCTTTACTTCCTTATCTATGTCTGCTTTTTATATTTAGTATTTTGGTATAATTGGTAGTTGTCTACTTTTGACTTTACGGGGCCATTTTTTTTCCATTGACGTTAAGCTTTCGTTAGTTCTATTTTATTTTATTTAGGCTGTCTTTGATTCAAGAGCCTGTGCTGGCCTAAGGCTAACTTGATTTAGACTCGCAACAGGGTTTGCCTGGAAATTCGTTTATTAGTATTAACTTCTTTCTTATTATAATGTACAGCAGCAAGAACCACAAAATCGGAAAATGAAAGAATATATGTAATATACGGAAGTTATAACAAAATCGCAATATTTAAAGAACCATTTTTTTTTTTTTTATGAAAAACTCTGCTATGTTCTTACCAGAAAGAGGTTCCTTATGATTCGTGTCCTGTTTTCGTGTGACCTTTTGATTGTATGCGAAATTCCGGATGTTTTTCCATAATTTTAATTACGTGCGAGTACACGCGTGCATGCTCACATGTATGTATGTATGTATGTGTTTGCAAACATCGACACATGTAATTACGTGAGAGATAAGCACAGCAACATATTTAATCGCGGAAGAGTAGTGTTGTTATTGTCTTCGCCAAAGTCGAAGATTTTGTTAGAGTTATCTATTCACCCCAGACCGCTTATTTATTTGCTTCTTTGTGAGCAACGTTTTGTGTAACCTTGCTGTACTGATTTTAACCAAACTTGGCAGTCATGTTGGGTATGACCAATGGATAAATCTGTAACATTTTGGATAAAGTACATCAAAGTAGAGGTACTTAGCAGTACTTGGAAAATAATCGCAATGATAAGTAAATGGGATACATTTTGTTAGTTTATTTTTTGTGTGTGAACAACATTACGCCAAAACTACTGAGCCTATTTCAACAAAACTTGGTGGACATGTGAGGTATGTATCAAGGACAAATCCATTAGATTTTAAAGATAATACATTGAAGCACAATTACGCAGTGGGGTTAAGAGAAAAATGAAACTGCTTGTCGTGGCGAAGGCATGCTCTCTACCAAATGTCCCCTAAGTTGTAAATGAGAATAGTTTGGAGCGCGGGGTATTTATTTTGGAACAGTCGCTGAATCTCGAGAAAATGTAATTGTTATATTTTTTAGAGAAATTAAGGAATTTTGATACCAAATGTTCATTATTGCGAACTATTATAATGATAGTTGTATTTGTGGTGAAAGTGATTGTCATATGTCCACTAGCCAATTTAATTTAAAGAATGAATTTCAGGCGGACTATTGTAGAGTTAAATGAAGGTTGAAATTTGCGGGTATGATACATTGTACAGTTGGCTTCGTTAATTCCGGTATACTTTACGGGTTCCCTTTTAGACAGCTGTACCTTCATGCAGGTAACACTATGTTTAGCAAAGGAGAAACTTGGCAAAGCTGCCTGCAAAACAAAAGTCGCTGAGCTTCTAAACTCGTGATCAATAGCATCTTTATTAATATAATGAAGTGTTATTAAGCAAATAACTATTTTTCTATAAAGAGGGACACTCAGTAGAGCGCAAACCTCCGCCGCGTCAGCTTATTTCTCAACCTTTTGCTGGACCGTGATAGTGACCTTTGACCTTGACCTTTCAAATGTAATCATTTCCAGCTTTTTAAATAAGTTAATCCCTGCAAGTTTCATTACTCTAAGACTTAAAATGTGTCCAGGAAGCTGTACACAACGCGCATACACAAACCGGGGGTAAAACAACCTCTTTCCAACTCCATTGGTGGAGGGGAAAATGCTCTTGATCACGTTTTTACAAGCTTAGCGACCTTGTTTTGCAGGCAGCGTTGCCAACAGTTTCTTGTTTGATACGCAAACTATTACCTGCTACAATGTATAACTCTCAGACGTCTCTGTTGGCTTCGCACAAAGTGTACCGGAATTAATGAAACTGACTGTACATTGGCTTTTCCCTTGAATAGCAAAAGAGTTTGAGAGTTGGGTTCTCTGAAATTTATGTTGTTAGGGCAGTGGAAGAAATTTTCTGATTGACATTGCTAATAGTTTTTTCTTAGTACATATTGGTTAGTTGCGGTTCTTCGATATTTATCCTGGAATCCTTTTCATGCTATCAAAGACTACGTGAAAAACAGTGATATTAAAAGGGGTCATTCTTTTTGTTGTGAAATTGCTATAGCCTTCCCTCTTAGAGAAGGCGTTACGGTATCTATTTTTGCCAATCAAGGAAAGTAGCCATTACACGTATAAACGGTTGGGAGAAATGAATGTGAAAGGGAAGGGAAATCTAAAGAAATTCTGCTGTTTTAAATACTAGAATCTTTTGAAATAGATATATTTATCCCTCCATGAAAAACGCAGAGAGAACCACGTACATTTCGAGTGTTATACAAACGTCAGATCAGATTTTCAAAGATAACTACTGGAACTAGAAAGGATGGACTGCACTAATGCCTAAAAATGGTGTAATATCAGTTGATGTGGTGGAAATATGTAATCGCGAACACGTGTGAGGATATATAAAATAGAAATATAGTTATTTTTTCAAAAGCATTGATAAAAGGTCAAGATTGGTAGCAAGTTGGGAATATTATTTTAATTTTTCTTTCTCCATTGAAGATTTGAAAATTCATTGCTTATTGCACACAATTTAGTATCAGAAACTTGTTCTTGTTATCAGTGTACTGGTGGCTTTCATGTCACATCAAATGTTATTAGATTACAATATTTGTCGAGTCTTAGTCTTCAGATATGTAATTTGTAAAGGAACTTAGGTAGGAGTCAATTACTGAAAAAGGGATTACATTGATAACTAAACAAGACAGTTGTGGACATCAGTATCTATACTTTTATTAGGAAATTAGTCTTGATTCAGATATGTTGATCTGGAGAAGTGGTGCCGACTGAATTGTGTATATTTAGTTCAAGATTCAAGGGAAAAGAAAAATATGTTTCAGTAATAAACAAAGTTATATCGCTCTTTTAAAACAAGGATGGCTTAAGGAACCAGCGAAAACTGGTACAAGTTTGTAGTTTCAGAAAACAATTGCTTGAAGTTCAGAGGGGTTAATGGCGTTACGAATATGAAATAAGTGGCAAATACGACGTAGACCTCCTGTTAAGGTATCTTGCTGCCCTTGTCAAGAATTTTCAAATATGTACTTTCGTAAAACTGTAACCACCACGTTTGGACTAATCCGAAGTCCGTGGACAAGAGTTTGAAAAACCTGAATGCACATTACCTGAGAAAGATTACGTTTTAATTAGACAATTTGTTGCACTTTTCTTCTTAAATAGAAAGTCTTTAATTGTTTTTATTGTATATACCTATGTAAAATCTTGGACACCACTTTTGTATTCATGTGGATGATAAAGGTTCCAGGTGCTATTTAAAAATCTAAAACAAATACACATCAACAAAAAGTTCTCATTTGAGATTTGATAGTTCTGGCCCCGTAGTTGGGGAGGATTTTAAAGATGTGAAAAAAAAAGGAATAGGGAAGATGTTGATGAAATCCTTTACAAGCTTAAAACAAGATGAAAAAAAGAACATAGGAAATATATTTTTTTCACCTAACGAGGTTCTTCCATCGGTGGCAGGGAGCTCACAAAGAAATCTAAGTCTTGGTTCTCATTGAGTTGTCAGTTCGATAGTATGGTGCTTTCCGGCTAGGATAAACTAAGAGGTTGTTCGACGAAGGGAATCGACAATAAGAGAAACTATACCAGGCTACAAAGTCAAGGCGTAGATCTGTGAAAACGATATAAGAAAATAGATGGGGTGCACTCAATGTACAATAAAAAAAAAAACTATCTCCACGCTACACTTTCTATTTTGTTATATATTTATGCTCTATTTATTTTTATTTGTTACTTATTGATTTGTTATTTGCATATTACTAGCCAAGCCAATGGCCTTTGTATTTTTCCTATTGAGTACGCGAGTAATAATCGTAATAATAAACATAAGATCCTTTCTCTGGGCTTACTAACTTATCACCCACATTCTCTCTCTCTCTCTCTCTCTCTCTCTCTCTCTCTCTCTCTCTCTCTCTCTCTCTCTCTCTCTCTCTCTCTCTCTCTCTCTCGTTAGTTTTTCTGTTTATCTAATTCTCGTGTTTGTGTATTTTTGCTACTTTCCTTTTCTTATTTGTCATAACAAAGGGGTATTCTATTATGGAGTTTTGGATATTACCTATACCATTAGAATACCCTATATACGCAATGAGTAATACTGATAAAACTATCTTTATCTTGAGGAGCACTAGCTCTCTCTCTCTCTCTCTCTCTCTCTCTCTCTCTCTCTCTGCGTACAGATTGCCAGAAGTATTTCTATTTTACTATGGCCCCTACGTCGAAAATGTTAGATTCGCGGGAGAGGGAATCTCACTCAATTTATATACGCTACATAACCTAAAGAGTTTATTTGTTTGGGAGGTTTGGAAGTGTTCGTTTTTATCTCTGTTTATATTTTTGCAATTTTGCCCAAAGCTAAGTGTCTTTGTCTTTACGAATTATGGCCCCTGTTGGAATTTGTGGGAAATATTACTGATTGCATCCCGTTATTCTTTATGTTTATTTTCGGTCAGTTTCTAATGTCTTTTTTGTTTTATGGGAATGATTTTCTCCTCTCAAAACTTGAAGTTGTAGGGTCAGGGGAAACTATTGTATAAAAATACAGTAAAGGCAAATTGAAAAGGGGCATGGTGCTGTTGGTGTTCCATTGTGGTTAGCAATGGGTTATTTTCTTTTTTTTATTATGCAATGAGGCATTGAGTAATTGTATGAAAGTGGCGTGATTGGTTTTATAGGTTAAAATTATACCAAATGCTGTGAGTGTATTATATAGCACTGAATGGCCATTGATGCCCCAATGCTTGGCTTAAGGTCTAAATTTTATATTCAATCAATCAAACATCCTGTCTAGTTATGTGGTTGCAAATTTAGAAATAAAATTAGAAGGTACTCTCTTGGGAAAATATTGATAAGTTATTTTTTTTATGTTGTGCTTTTGTGTCAGTGGATTTTTTTTTTGTTGAGCTTCTTCATTTAGAAGTTTATTTTGATAAAGGTAAATTGGAGGCTTTCAATCACATTTCAATCTTGATTCCACTTAACTAGTGGTCACTGTTCTCTCTGCCTGTTTGACTGGCAGGTATTGGTCTCAACATATAGATCGCTACTTCCGGAATAGCTTCTGTTGGCCCTGTGTCCACCCGTAAATTGCTATGATTTTTCACATAAATCTTAATTTCAAATCAAATTTGCTTTAAATATTCCACCCCTACTTTTGTAAGGGCATAAGCGCCAAAGGGTTAATAATTGTATTAGTATGAAAAATAGCAAATCGGTAACAATGAAGGAAAACAATAGCCAGCAAACGTAACAATAACTTTATTTAAGAATAAAGATGGTATTTTCAATATTTTACAAGATTTACAAAAATACTCACAGTTCACCTATTAAATATAGGCTCATTGAGGTAAAAGTCATCACGGAATTTTCAAAGTAGAGAAAACGAAGGCTCTCACTATCTTGTCTCCTCTAAAGTTGTAAGAATTTATTAACATTCTAAAATACGTTGTTAGAGCTAAACCTATTCCCTGGATATTGTGTTAAATCAGGATTCACAATGAAGCGATGATGCGTTGGGGTTGTGTGCTGAGATTCATTCGGTTTTCCAGCCTATAATGTTCTCTTTCAAAACGTGAAATTCTTTTTCTTTTTGTTCCTAGTAGTATTTAATCGGCTTCTTTTTCTATTATAATGATTAAGTTTGACTTAAGTCAAGCATGAATTGTGATTGCATTGAGGGTCCAACAAGCTCTAGTAACATGTCTTCATATATACTGATATATGTAGTTGTGACGGGCCGAGAGAAGGTTGTGACTCAAAGACAGGTTGAAAGCAACTGAGCGAGTTTATTATTGAACTATATACAAAAGTACAGGGCAACAGGAAATTTCATGTTCAAAATCAACACCGTTACCATCGAGAAAAACAGACATGTTTTTTCAGGTTCTTTTTAGTGCGAGGGGATAGCGAAGATACAAGCACAAAATGAACCATGTACGATCGTGTGACACACGGTTGGTACATAGCTTGTATTGGACTATGCTTCTCTGCCTGTCTGTCTTTGTAGCATAGTTTGTAACATTCTCGGTTTACCCCCACGTGTGTGGTTTTGATGCCTTTCCTCAGCAATGTAGAAAGTTTCTATAGTTTATTACTAATAAACTTCAAAGTAAAAATACTGAGAATACCAGACAGTTTCGAGGTCGCTCTGATTATTATTATTATTATTATTATTATTATTATTAGGATTCCGCATAGGGGAATACTATTGTCTTTGGTAGTATTATTATTCTTTCCGCGCGTTTTTTTCCGCAAGAAATCTGAAATAATTATCATAGGTAGCCTATGGTAAGAATATGCCATAGACCCAATTTAAGTGACCTTGACCTACTTTTCAAGGTCACAGGGGCTTTTAAAGGCAAAATTTTTAAAGTTTGAAATTGCCATTAGGCCTAAAGTATAAGCCGTATGGCTAAGGGCCTTATGGACAATGATACAGAGGTAAATCCCCAGATATTGCCCTACTTTAATGCAAGTAGGTCAAGGTCAAGGTCGTTAATGGCCAAACCGGCTCAAAACAGGTTTGTTTCCGAGATCTCAAAAATCGGAAGGCCCAGAGCCCTGATCTTAGTGGCATATGATGCTCTATATATTTATCTAAGGTTAGCTTAACTTTTGTAGCGACTGCTTAATTACTTTTTTTTAATATAGATTTTTAACTATTTTTGACATTGCAGAAATCGTGACTTTGGCAATTTCTCCATGAAATACTGGTTTTTGGTCATAGCATGCTACAATAAACTACCCCAAACATATGCATAAAACCTCCAAATCAAAGGTCAAATTTGACCTTGACCCTCATTTTCAAGGTCATATGGCTGTTTCATGGAAAAAATTGACGTGGGGTAATAGTGATGTTTTGTTGCCCCCCCCCCCCCCCCCACCATTCGCACATGCTCTGTCAGAATATGGGGTCATATTTAACCCGTGACCTTCACATGACATTGTAAGTGCCCATTGTCTTCAAGTTCAAAGGTAAATTTCTCTATATTTTTGTCATTTTTGCCTATGTTTTACCTCCATATACCTGCTATTATACAGATAAATTGCTTTAGCATAGTTTGTTAACATAACTCAAAATTTACTCAAGGGGTCATTAGGCCAATAAACCATTGCACAATATCTTTTACTGATTGACGAAAGCATTTCCACACCTATTTTGCAGGGGAATCCTCCGCCACTGGCTTTAGCCAGTTGCAGTCTAGTTATTATTATTATTATTATAATTATTATTATTATTATTATTATTATTATTATTATTATTATTGTTATGTATATATATTTATGTATGTGTATATACATAGATTTATATATTTATTCTTAACATATATGAATATGTGTGCATGTATTTATATGTCCATTTATCGCTTTCTATTTTTTATTACCTTACGCCATTTTCTCCTTAAGGGTGAAGCGCCAAAAGGAGTTGCCTCTCCAGTGTTCAGTAATCAAATATAGGCGAGATTGCTGGATCCATGCCTTATCCCTTTAATGGTATGCCTCTTCTAGGTGATTATTCATGAAGTAGTGGCTGTACAGAAAATAATTACTGCCCTTGGCTTATATCTATCTATCTATCTATCTATCTATATAAATATATATATATATTATGTATATATATACACATACATACATATACATATACATATGTATATATATATATATATATATATATATATATATATATATATATATATATATATATATATAGAGCCTATACATTTGTATATGTATATTTATGAATATACATATACATATATATATATATATATATATATATATATATATATATGTATATATGAATAAGATAACCATATTTACAAATATGTATATATATATATATATACACATACATACATACATACATACATACATATATATATATATATATATATATATATATATATATATATATACATATATACATACACGCACACACATACATGTATATATACATATATACTTATATATATATATATATATATATATATATAAACATGTGCATATATATACATTCATACCTATACATACAATTTCTAATTACTATATACCCATTCCCAATGAAGTGGATGGCACCACAAGAGTTCAGTATTTCAGTATCTTAACAAGTTCTTTACTGAGAGATAGGAAGCCCCACTCGTTTTTTATCTGAGCAGTAGCTGCTATTCATGGTAGACTTAGGACGAAAGTTGGGATTGAATGTGGATCCTACGATTCGCAGCCACTATATATATGTATATATATATATATGTATATATATACAGTATATATATATATATATATACATATATATATAGTATATATATTTATATATATATATATATATATATATATATATATGCATATATAATATATATATATATATATATATATATATCTATATTTATATGCAATATATATATATATATATATATCTATATATTATATATATATATATATATATATATATCTATATTTATATGCATATATATATATATATATATATATGAGCAAAAAGAATTCTTTAATATGCTAGAAACCGTGAAAGTCGATTATGGCCTAAATTACCGACCCTGCTGGGTTTATTAATAATGGACGAAAATATATATGGTAAGAATGATAAATGGGATATATATTATCTTATCAATAATTTACTGAACTACTTTTTTATTATTATAATTTTATCATTAATGCTAGAATTTGTCATCTTTCTCAGGCAAAACGTTGTCCAAATGATTCCCGAAACTGATCTTGGAACATGGTAGTGTCACAGTATGATCAGGAATGGGGTTCTTATCCTGCCAGTGACTGGACTGGGAGTGTGTAGCTTAGAATCCTTAACATATATAAAGTTATATACAAAATTATGCTTAGAACGATTTTATGCCTCATAGAGATAGGTTTATTACCTCCGTCAATGAAGTTAGGAGGTGGTTATGTTTTCGCCCTGTTTGTGTGTGTGTTTGCTTGTTTGTGAATAGCTTCCTGGTCACAATTTTAACCGTAGAGTAAAGAAACATACAAAGGATAACTGTTATGTATAAAGCTGGAAATTATTAAATTTTAGAAGGTCAAGGTCAAATGTTAAGGTCACGGTCAAGCAAAATGTCCAATTCACGTAATCAGACATAAGTTTGGACATCGCTGTCACAGAGACTTCAAACTGGGTTCATATTTGAGTGTATGAAAATCTATGCCAATTAATGCATGTTAAGGTCAAAGGTCAAGGTCGAGAAATAAGCTGCTGCGGCAGAGGTCTGCGCTTTACTGAGTGCCCTTCTGGTTTATATCTGGTTTCTATGGTTTCACCCTTTGCTTTAATAAAATTGTATTAATTGTGGTGCTTCTTCCATTTCGATTGGCAATCCCCTTGAAGTCATGACAGATGCTGCCTCCCTGAAGTGCTTTGCTAACCATCAGACAAAATATTATTTACGTCTAGTTGATGTATGTCGCTTCCTCTAACAAAAATATAAGGCAAAGATGATTATAAAGTGTACCATAATTGTTTGTTTCAAAACATAAATTATCACGCTGCATGCATGTTGTTTCTTATTACTATTTGAAGTTTTCATTAATTTTATAATTACACCAGAATAGAACATGTTTTATGAGAACAAAATACATCCTATCTTCAATACACTGGGATATACATTTTCTTTTTCTTTGTATCTGCTCTGTGTATAAAATGAAAATGCACTTTTGATGCCGCAGACAGTGGTCTGCTAATCCTTTCAGTTTTGAATAATGTCACCTCATGCAATTTTTTAATTCTCTTGCCTGTGGTTTTTTTTTTTTTTTTTGTCAACACAAGAGGATAACAGGATGTTCTTTTAAAGAGGTTGAACACTGAAATTCGTCCCTCCATTCTTTGTCAGTTATATCTTTTGACTTTTAAGTCGAAATTGAGAGCTACGTTGTCTTATGTTAAAATAAATTCCCCTTTCCACTATTTCAAGTACCATTTTTTTAATTTACTATTTCTCGTATGCACAATTCCGTATAGGCCTTGCCAGTTCTCGAAATGAATTCTCATTGAAAAAATGTCACAGAACGCTTACAGCTGTTCCCATGATTTATGAATGGCGCTGGTCTTGATATTTGGAAACCGCCTGGTACCATATATGGGAAAGAAGATGAATAAACCATCCATCATCAGAAGTTTATCTCTCATAATACGAAAAATTGAAGATTCTTAGAGACACTTCAGCCAACATTGATAACATTGACTTATGTGACGGTTGGGGATACATGAGGATAGTGCTCTTATTTTATTGTCTCTCTCTCTCTCTCCTCTCTCTCTTCTCTCTCTCTCTCTCTCTCTCTCTCTCTCTCTCTCTCTCTCTCTCTCTCTCTCTCTCTCTCTCTCAAGAGCAAATGAAGTCTCCGCGGATGGATAAAAAAAAATCTTTGAGACATCCAAAATCTTTTTAACTCCTTGTAACTCTTCTCTCTATCCGTGCAAGAAATTTGTAGCCCTGACCCGACAAAAACCAGAAAAAATTAAATGTTCAAATGCTGTGCATACTGACTTGGTTTTACTAATTGGCTATTTTCCCTGTTGGGGCCCTTGGGCTTACAGCATCCAGCTTTTCCAACTGGTGTTATAGCTTAGCATTTAATAATGATAATAAAAGATTGTAAGATTTTCGTTTTTGTTTTTGTTTTGTTGGATTTTCAAGTGTTTTGGAAGGTTTCTCTTTCTGAAACATTCATAACTTCTTTTTCAAGATAAGTTTTTTATCAAAACGTTAAGATGCTCATTATTTTAAATAACATGTAAAGATTTTTGTTTCACTGCTTAGGTTCGAAGGTAGTTTGAGAGAGAGAGAGAGAGAGAGAGAGAGAGAGAGAGAGAGAGAGAGAGAGAATTGGGTCTTGATTTAGATACTGAAAGGAAGATCGTTTAAACATTTGTCTGTTCCTAGTTAAGACAAGGCTTTCATTTGGGACAAAAGTGGCTATAGAAAGCTGGCTTTGTAGAACAGGTATTTGTATAGGCCTTCTTCAAAGAGACCGCCATAATGTCCTTTCTTCCCCTGTAGAAACTTCTTTTCTTCTTTCTTTAAACAGAAGCCTTTGATTTGGATCCTGCTTTCTTTCGCTTTGAAAGTAGTCTGCTTTGTTTTCGGTTTCCTCAGTTTTTCTTTGTATTTTACGATACGCTTTTTTTTTTTTTTTTTTTGAGTTACGAAATTTTTGAGAAGTTCTGTTTTAAGGACGCAGGGATTTGTTTATTTTTTCCTTTTATGAATATCTTAGTTTTACTTTGAATACTTCATAATTGAAGTGAATACATATTTAGTCCTGTTAAAACGTCAGATTAATTTGAAACACTTCCGATAATGTGTTGATTTGACATTTTAAGACTGGCTAGAGAGGTTTTTAGCCGACAAACTCTCTCAAAGTCTTTTGGTATGATGTTATTGGCACATCCCCTTTTGTACTTTAGGGTCGACTTACTAGTCAGTTAGTTGTCATATATTAAATCCTTAATGACGTCAGCACACGCCCGCGCGCGCGCACACAACAACTGTTTATCCATCTACACAAATTGTGCTCATCCGCTGTTTTTCTAATCCTAACTTTAGAGGACAGGGGAGGCGATAGAGGATGAAGGCCTAGAGTGAGATAGCGACGATGATGGTGTGTCTTTCGAAAGTACATCTTGTCGAGTGTTACTAAGTGTTATTTGGACTGACTAAATTAAGAATGTTTCATGTGGATTTTGTTTGTTTAGGCTTTTGAAGTTTAAATGTGTGCCCTTACCAACTCAATATTGTTTTCGGTTGCTACCGCTACTACTAGCAATGGTATGTATCCATATTTAAATTTTTTTATCGTATTCTCGTTTGTTATAATATATCTTTGCGTGAAAGTAAGTTAATGGCCTTTGAAGAAGGATGCTTGTGAATTATTGTTACTATTATAGCTAGACCTCATAACTTTGATGTAAAATCGTTTCTATTAGGTATATGCTACTCAGGGCCACAGTGCCGTGGTTCACTATAGGCATTACAAAAAGGTGTTTGTAACTTCCTTTATATCCCAATCTACACAAGCTCTTATCCTTTTAACTATACCTCTGTTTCCTCTTCCTCTTGCCATTTTGCTGTCCAACCTAATTCCCTCAATTACACATGAATAGCATCTGTGGGTTCCGTGAAAGGCCATATGACTCAAAATCCATAACTCAATCGTATAACCTGGATATATGTTTACTAAAAACTGTCCCTGTTATAAATTTTATTTGTCTTAGATTAAGTAGAACTACATGAACTATGGTTCCATGTGCAATTCTCCTAGTTTATACCTTACAACGTCTTAATTTATTTGAAAGGTTTGTATCACTTTGTAACTACCAAAATGTTTAAACTATCGTTATTTCATGTCATATTCCTCGTAAGCTGTGTCATGTTTAGGTGTTATCCTAGAACAGTGTTTACTTATTAAATATTTCCTATTTTTGTGTTCATTGACATCATTAATCATTTTAGTGCGCTACAATAATTATTTCTTTTATTTCAGAATACCAGGTATTCGCAGGCTTACTCAAGGATTACCAAAGCTGGGATTATAATCGTGCCCTCCGTTTCGCTATTGGAATTTAACTAAGTTTGATTTTATTTAGTGATTTGCCTAGTGATTGTGTTTACTGATGTCGTAATAGTGTGCCAGATAATTTTTTTATATCGAATTTCTTAGGTTTGAAGTGATTTAAAAAATAGTTTGATTACGCCTTTTGTAAAGTGGCGAGGCGTAAAATTCGTTGAAATTGATTTCATAGAAATTTTGAATTCGTACTAATTGCAAACAAGATTTTCCACTTCCGGAATAAGGATCCATTACCTGAATAAGGAAGAAGGGAAGTTGATAGGTCGTCAATATTTCAAGTTAAGTGATATTTCGACGTAGTTTCGATTGACAGTGGACGATCAATTTTATTAGTTAAGTGGTAATTAGTGAATTAAAGGGAAACCTGTAAAGCCGATAAAAAATACCGAAGAAAAAAGGAAGGCATACCAACAGCGAAATGGATCCTTCAAACATAGATGAGCCGGATAAGAAGAAGATCCGGGAACTGAAGTTGAAGAAGGTGTACCGTTGGTACCCCTGGCTGGAAAAATATAGGTTCTTCGTCTTGGATTGGATTCTGCTCTGCATCTTCGTAATAGGTGAGTATTGCCCGATTCAAGTTTATTTTCTGTAGCATCATCACTGGGAAGTGGCTTACTGCACATAGGCCTATATACTCACTGTCTCATTGTCGCGTTGTAGAAATAGTATAAAGTGGTAGATAGTGCCTGCTCAGGTTTTTGTATGAAGATTACCTGCGGTTCTGAGAAGGTTTTTAGCATTATAGATATATATATATATATATATGTATGTATGTATGTATGTATATGTGTGTGTATATATATATATATATATACAGTATATATATATATATATATATACAGTATATATATATATATGTATATTATATATATATATATATATATATATCCAATTTGGGTTATTTGATATAATAGAATTAAAATTAATATTTTGGAAGTATTTATTTATGCTTTATGTTTCTATAAAGATTATCTGTGGTAGAACTTGTAGAAGTGCTCTTAATTTTTTTTCAATTTATGCTTAAGACAATGTATTTTTGGCTTTTAAATCATTATATGATTTTTTTTTGTATGACAAGATTGGAAGAAATAGTTATTTCTATTCTAGATTTTATTTTGTGTTATGACTGGCGAGTATTTTTTGCATACACAACCCTGTGTATTCTTATACCAATATGCGTTTTATGTTGCTGCATTTGTGTAAGTATTTATCTGTGAATATCTTTTCTTTTTTATGTACACGACTGTGTGCTTTTAATTCAAGTGTAGGAAATTTTAAGAAATATTGGATGATGTCGAATCAAGTTTCTTTTCTATTATTTTAGATGGCTAGTAATTCTTTTTACTATCTATCGAGAGTGATGAATTTTTGCATGGCAAGATAGGTTTAATTTTGGCGTTAAGACTTCCAAATCATTTCATGGAAATTTTGATGTGATTGGAAAACAATGAATCATCGTTGAATTTGGCTTTTCGCAATATTCATGATTTAGATGTAACGAAATTTTCTAATAGACGACTTTGAATTTCTTCTTTGGTTTTGATTTAATATAGGGCAAGTTTTGAAGTCGATTCCACTTTTGCCAGAGTTAATTAGAAGGTTTAACCAATAACATTGACAGTAGTGTTGAAAGTTGTGGCTATTGCCACAGAGTACATTGCTCGTGTTAAGGAATACGTGATTAAATGTCAATGTTCTTATGCTGCCTTCCACGACAGTGCCCTACTGAAGGTTTAAATATATTCGTAACGTTATGAAATGTATTTTCAGTACAGTAAACACCCTCAAAATAATTCTTAAACAAACACAAGACTTATGAATTACTGTAAGCGGAAGAATGTGCAATGATAACTCTCGCCCTGCCTGTCTCTCTCTCATGATGATTCTTACAGGCAGTTTCATTCATCATTTAGGTGCTTCGCTTTGGAACTGAACACAGATATTTCATTTGGAAAATATTTTCTTTATAAATGATGGTGCGTTTCTGAAAAGGGTCTATAATAATTGTCCGTGATAAATGATTACACCTAATGATTAGGTGAGCTTTAGATCTCTCTCTCTCTCTCTCTCTCTCTCTCTCTCTCTCTCTCATTCTCTCTCTCTCTCTCTCTCTCATTAGTATGATTTAGATTTATAGCCATTATTTATAGCTTCTTGGTTCAAGCAATATATATATATATATATATATATAAAAGATACACACACATACATGCACACATTCATAATTTGTGTACATCCATACATACATAATGTACATACAGGATATCGATTTTTTGCACTTTACACCATAACAATTTTTTTGTTTTTTATCAGTAACAATTTATGTGAGGCTATGCTTTATAGGCTCAGGTGCATGTATATATATATATATATGTATATATATATGTATATATATATATATATATATGTGTGTGTGTGTATGTATATGTATATATATACATATGTATGTATATATAAATATATATATATATATATAATATATATATATATACATACATACATACATACATACATACTAGTGTACCAAAGCAGTCAAAATTTATTTCTAAATATTTTGATAGATATGCACACAGAAATTCAACCCTTCCCACCCCCTCCCCCTTCCCTAACTACTACCCCCCCTGCCTAGGCAGTTTGACGGAAATTGTGGTTTCAAATTATTCCTCTCTGAATACCCCTTTCAGGGTTTGACTACTCCCTCTACCCCTGCCACTCAGCGTGACAGGAAAGAAATGTATTCAATTGTATAGCCAGATAACTGCTCTTTATTACATGCAATAAGAACAACAAATACAGCCGTTCCTAGTCTACTGCAGGACAAAGGCCTAAGGCTTGTCAGTTCATGTCTAGGGTTTGGCCAGTTTTCATAATCAGTGCAGATCGGTGATACTGGGAGATTTTCTTCTGATACCTCACGGCAAACCAACCTATTATGGATGGCCCTAACTATACTACAGCTTTGATGATCATGACGATGCACAAACTTTCACCACGTTAATGTATCACCACTCAGAAAGGAGAGAATATATAAGGAATTGTAAAACCTGCGTTAATCAGAAATCATTTGGTAACGACAAAGTATTGTCGAAATAAAGGAAAGAGAATAGATACTCTATCATTGAACAAAGGATAACGCCGGAGAATCTATAGAAACTGCCTAAGTTGGAGGATTCCTCGTGGAAACGTATACAGTAGACGCTACCAAAGAAATTGGCTTGCCTTTTAATTATTAATATTATTTTATATATATATATATATATATGTATATTATATATATATATATATATGTTTATATATATATATATATGTATATATATATATATATGTATATATATATATATATATATATATTAAATGCATATACATGCATATATACACATATATATTTATACATATATAGTATATACATACATATTTATACATATGTATATAATATGTTTATACATATTCTCAAGTCATTCCTGGTTTTTCTTTTGACCTCGCTATCAATGCTGGAATACTTAGCATGCACTACCTTGTAATTTTCATTACTTCTTCGAAAACTTTCAACACAATTTCTGTCTTTGTCTCCTTTTCATAGTATCCCAAGTATCATTTAATGTCCATGGTTTCCTCTTTGTAACTGCGTATACCAAAATTTCACTGCCAACTGACTGATATAAGCTCTTATTATCACACTATTCTTCAATACTTACCTGCTCTTCGTGTCTCAGAGTCTCTTAAGACTGCAAATGGATTCTTACATCCACTTGCAAATGTTTCTCTGTGCTCATCTTCTGAAGCTTAGTTGTATCAAACCTAGGTAATCTGTCCACATTTCTGTTGGGTGCTTTCAGTGATGATTTCAGTGTGGCAATGAGCTGGTGATCAATACCAATATGTGTACCTTACATTTCTCCTGAGTGCTCATTCTCTCTTTATTAACGGCTATATGATCTGTTTGAGTTTTGAGAAGAAAACCATATAAAAGTGCTCCATTTTCATTTGCAACTTCGCCAAGACCCTCAACACCCATCACATTCTCTATACCTTGGTTATTCCTTCCAACTTTAGCATTGAAGTCGCCAATCACTATTTTCATGTCTCTCTTTGGGATCTCATCTATTACATTCTGCAGTTCTTCATAGTATTCATCATTTAATTCTTCAGGGGAATCATTTGTTGGTGCATAGCAACTATAATACTCGTATTGCACTGCTTTGATTTAAAATTTGCCAGTAACAATTTACTACTTACAGCTTTCCTCTCGGTTATTGCGTTTTCTGCTTTTTATGTCATTATTCCTACCCATTCTCTTCCAACTCAATTTGTTCTTTTAGAATATATATATATATATATATATATATATATATAAATAAATGTGTGTGTACGTATGTATATATGTTGGCATGTATGTTGGCCTCGTCTAAGATTTCCTTACCAATACCCTAACAACGATTTTTCACTTAATGTTAAGATAAATGTAATAAATGTAAGTATTTATAGTTCTTTCCATTAAATTAATGACTAAACCCACTTGCAAAGTTCATGATTCCAAAATATGTTTTTTTCTATATTCTCACGTACTTTTAGCAACTATTCTAGAGTGTATTGTCCTAGATTAAAAGGAAAGTTTGTCATCATGCAAGGGTAAAAGTCCATTTAATCTTATAGAAATTTTCTCGTGCTTAATTATCGATTCGTTTGCCCAGCAATATTTGTACTATAACCTCCATTTTTTTCTAATGTTACACTGAAGAGAGAAAATTAACAGTTGATTATTTTTTACCTTAGTTATTTTGCCGAAAGAGTACTTCAGTCGAAAACCAATCATATGGTGATTAGCATTTACTTGTAAAATAGTCTCATTAAATTTCCTAATATTTTTATAGCTGACATTTAATCTACGAGGAGAGAAAAATGTACAGTTCTTGCTGGAAGGGTACTTCAGTCGAAAACTAATCAGATGGTGATTAGCATTTACGTGTAAAATATTCTGATTAAAGTGATATTTTTATAGTCTAATCTACAAACTTCAAACACCTTTTATATATCACTTGTACCTTTTTGCTAGTTCTACATGTGGAAGTGCTAATTTATTGATGAATTTATGAAATAGTTTGAAAATGTGTATTAGAGAATATTAAATATGTGGTTTCTGTTCATTTTTTATCATCAATCTTCATTGAGTAATTATTTAAAGGACATTAAAATCATTCTGCTAGCGTATATACATAATCACTCAAGTACCACCATCTTTGTATGTAGTAAATTGATGTTATGTGAATTTCTTAGTCAAAATCATGATACTTTAAGGCAGAATTTGATATAGTCAAGGAGGTGGCATATTTGGCTATTCTTGATTTAATTTTTCTCGTTCATTATTAGTTTCAATGAAATGTTCTGAGAATTTCTTGACTTATAATCATCCTATGTTAAAGTGGAATTTCTGTTACTAAACATTGATGTACAGTATGTAATTATTTTCTTTATGATTTTGAAATGGAAGATTATACGACAAAGAATTTAAGAATATTATTTTTTCACATTGCTGATTAAAGAGAATTACTCCTCACCAAGAATTTACGGTTAATGTAGCCTAATCATATCGGTATCTTCACGAAAAGAAGAAAAACTTTTTAATACTTTTGCGTCTAAACAGTCGTACATTTATTTGAGATTGTCTTTCTTGCAAACAAATTAAAACACTTAATAACATACATTATTTTTAATATAATTTAATTTTTCTTATTCGACAGTCGGTTAATATTTTATAATTCTCGTTTTTTATCTGAACTCAATTAACAGATACCAAAGATTCCGTAAGACTATCTTGAATGTGTTCCTCCTTGATTAAAATGATGAATTATGTGTAATATTTCAAGTTTCCTATATCCTAAATTAGAATAGATATATCTAAGGCCCAAATCATGATAAATGGATTCTATTTGCTCATTAGATAATAGGCTTTTGTTGCACCGCTGTTATGAATAGGCCATAATGGATCATACTCGTGGAATAACTTGCATTAGACCAGGGATGATGAACGACCCGCCTTCACCCTTGTCTTTGTAAAAGTAGCAGCGGCAGGAAAGTGGGAATCGTTTCGTAGCACTAAAGTGGATTACTTTTCTAAGATTAATTGCAGACCCATATGTGAATAATAACATTGACAGGTGAGGTGGGGTGGGGGAGCATAGACATTTGTATGATCTTATAGATGTTCCGTTGCTTTTTAATTTTGTTCTGTCGTGGTGCGTATGTACAGTTCTGCCTTTAAGTATGGTGTTTGTGTAAACAGTCGCTGTATTGATGTAACAATTATATATTCATATATATATATATATATGTATATATATATATATATATATATATGTATGTATAATAACTGTTGCATAGAACAGGGTTGGTTCCAGAGAGAAAAGTTACTTGACGGTCACTGCCATGAAGATTTTTTTTTTCAGTAGGCGTTTCCCTTGATAAGAACTGGCTTCTAATTAAAAGGCAAAAATCTACGCTTCATTTAACCTGAAATAGCTATATGCTGTAAATATTTCTCTCTCTCTCTCTCTCTCTCTCTCTCTATATATATATATATATATATGTGTGTGTATTATTTATAAATTGTAGGCATGAAATAGATTATTATTCCCATATTAACGTGATAGCTATATGCTGTAAATATTTCTCTCTCTCTCTCTCTCTCTCTCTCTCTCTCTCTCTCAATATATATATATATATATATATATATTATATTTATATATATATGTGTGTGTGTGTATTGTTTATAATTTGTGGGCATGAAATAAATTATTATTCCCATATTGATAGTGACGTGTGGTAAGCTATTAAGATACAGTAAGTTAGTATGTAGGGTTGAGATATGTGACAGTAGCAAAGGACAATAGATTTAGGTAGATATCACAGGACTCTTCAATTAAAGGCACGTTTAATAAGTAGTCCAAATACAAATCGTATTACTATGTCATTTTCTTCCTTATACGAAGCTTGTATTTAGCCTGCAAGGAATTTGATTTTTGTTTGTGTGATGTTGAAATAGCGGAAGTATTGAATAGGTAATGCTTGCAGCTCTTTCAATAGATTATGGCTGCCCATGTCTGAAGAGCCCGATTAGGAAATACAGTTATTTAATCATTCAAATTCATAAGCAAGATATTTGTTTGATCATGGAGAAGCCCTAAATGTACATATGACCACATGACGGATGAGAGAGAGAGAGAGAGAGAGAGAGAGAGAGAGAGAGAGAGATAATGATTATTCATTTGACGTTATTCTGCTAGTAACATTCATGACTACTTGTGATTTTCTTAACAGCTGTTTCATTTTTCTTGATTTTTTTTGTTTTATACTTTAATGTTGAATTAGTTGATTTACAATATTCGCTTTGTAACATGATTTCAGTCTCTCCTCTGGAATTTGATAGAGGTTCGAAAGTCCAGATATTGTATTTACTGAAGTAGGAAGGGTCTAGGAGAAACTGAAGTAGGTGAGCACATAACGCCTTCGCGTATATTTGAATATACATCTTCAGTCTACGAAGTAAATGGCGAACACTTAAAGGGAGAGGACCCGTGTATAGTGATCTCCATTATATTTTATGTTACTCTCTTTTATTTTTTTTTTGTATGTATTTAGGGTATTTTAATGTACTTACATGCGAAATTTGAGACCAATTGGTTGACTATTTTTTTTTCAAATGATATTTTATTTATTCTTTGTTTAATCGCAATAAAATTTTCGTATATGCATTTCTCTCTCTCTCTCTCTCTCTCTCTCTCTCTCTCTCTCTCTCTCATATGTATATATTACTTTTTTATTTTTAAAATTTTCCATCATAATCATTCTGGTTATATTCAATTTTTAATATTAGTAATATAAGGCTAGCAGCTTTTGAATTTTGAAAATCCTGCTATAAATCAAAAAGTTAATGGGATCTTCATGCACTAATATCACTCAAAAATTAGTTTCGAGAAAACATCAATTGATAATTCAGGAACAATCATACATAAATATTATTTACAGGGACGTACATTTGCATGTGTAAATATGTATTCGAACTTAAGAAATCAATTCTTTTATTGCATTTGCAAATACAATAATGTCTTTAGAAAATACAGTGTAACAAATATAATTGTCACTTATATTCATTAATACGTCTGGTGTTTTAAAAGTTTAAAGGCCACTCATGAATGGCAGAGGCAAGAGGCAGTGACATTGCTCTATCAAGCAGGACAATACCTTAGAGACTGACCATATATACATATGATTAGCACCCAAGCCCCCTCTCCACCCAAGCTACGACCAAGGAGGGTCAAGTAATGGCTGCTGATGACTCAGCAGATGGACCTATAGGCTTTCCCCCCCCCCCCACATCCTTAGCTCACAAGGATGGTAAGGTTGAAGCGACCAAAGGGACTAACGAGTTTGAGTGGGACTCGAACCCCAGTCTGGCGTTCACCAGGTAGGGATGTTACTGCATCGACCACCACAACCCTAAATGCATGGTTTTGTTCATCTGGCGTTTGAAAATGAATTTACAAACCTCTATTGATGTAACATGATAGGCTCTGTTTGTTATGAGAATCCACAATGAAAAAAAAAGGTGGGGGCTAATATCCATCAGCTGTCAGCTATTGTGGAAGGTGTCAATGGTTTTAGAAGCCTCCTCATCTGGTTTGTGTGCCATTTCCTCCTCTCCGCAGGGGGATTCAGTGAACTTTTGATTTTGTTTACTTCCTCATTTCTAATATGTGAGATCGTCGTTATACTGACAATTCTTCTTCCCCACCGTTATCCCTACATTAAGGGATCGGGTGCCTGACGAGCCCTCTACAATGCCTTCTATCAAAGGCATCCTCTTCCACCATATCTCTTCTCTCCATATCATCCTTCACCTTATCTCGCCGTCTGATTCTCTGCTTCCCTCTTCATCTTCTCCTTCTTATAGGTTTCTCCGAAGCCCTCCTCACTCCCTTCCACCAATTACCTCCTTCAGTTTTTTTTTATTATTTGGAAAAGGTAGGGTTCTTATGTGCCCTGTATGTTATTCGGGATGTCACGTCACATGACTCGCCAACATTTACAACCCCATTTTTTTTATTGTATTAGAAGCAAAAACATTGCTAGCATTATCTTCTCGCCAGAAATGTAAGAAAATAAAAATAGCCATCTAACACCAAAATCACTACACTGCACTATAGGGGACTTAACTTAGTTTGGGTACTGACTTGCTTCACTACTCCCTATTGATCTTTGCAGGCCATTCAGTGATGTTATAGGCGAGTATTCTGCTTGTTCTATCAATAAAAAATCTTTTGTATTCAGCCTTTCAAGTTCTTTCTCTTCACCGAACTTTCAGGTAATTTTTTTATTAGATTTTAAACTTTTTTTTTTTTTAACCTCATTTTGTCTCCATTTTGTCAATTTACTCGATTTTGTTGTTTCCTGGATAATAATGGTGTCCAATGTTTTTGGTGACTTTCCATCGATTTGCCTGTTTCTGAGCACAAAGCTAGTTCGTAACGGTGAGATATGTGAGAGTAGCAAAGATAATAGATTCAGGTAGATGTCACAGGGTTCTTCAATTAAAGGCGCTTTTGATAAGTACTTAAAACATGCAGTATTTTGTCATTTTCTTCTTCATATGAAGCTTGTATTTAGCCTGCAAGGAATTTGATATTTGTTGTTTTTACTGGACAGGGTTTGCCCATGAATACTCGAAACAGTTATGATAGAAAAGTAGCGCAATGTGAAACGACCTTTATTGACATTTTAAGAATGATAAAAGTGATAGTAAGAGTGGCAAGTCTTTAGCAAATACTGAAAGTTAAGAAGCACCAAGAATAGAAAGATTAGAGAAAAGGAAAGTAACAGTGAAATCAGGGCGAATGCAGTTCTGTGCTTGCAGATATATTACCTATTGCATGTTTTGTTAAAAACGATCTTGTGAAGGATTCTGTTTTTACAATTTATATTATTGTATTTACCAGCGAAATAAAACTTTCTACAAGGAGTGAAAACCATCCTGTGTTAATGTCAGAACAATAGTATCGTACTATGATAGATTTTATACCGTATATGTTTGTTGTTCGTTTTTATTGTAATAAATCAAGACTTTTAGTGTGAAGTTTATTGGAGAGGATTGGTCTATTAATTAGTTGAGGTGGTGGTTACTTATATAATTTTGACCATCAAATATGTTTACATTATAATATGAGTATATGACGGGAAAGTATTATTGCTAAGGTAGAAAAGTTTAGGGCTTTGATTAATAATTTAGATTCAAATGTGAATGCATGTGATTGTATGTATGTGTAAATAGATAATAAAGTAAAGTAGTCTACAAGATAACTGAAGTTCTCTTATCCATGAATCCCGCTATGTGAGTCGTAAGAGTTCTCGTATGGTCACCCTATGGTTTGTAAATGTCCTCCTTAGAATATTAATTCTTCGCTAACGCTTTCTTCTCCTGGTTCCTAGAAGAGACAGTCATAATTTATCAGAACACGTAAACCTCTACCCACTGCCCCCATCTCCTCCTCCTCCTCATCCTCATCCTCCTCCCCCTCCTCCTCCTCCTCGTCCTCCTCCTCCTCCTACTCCTCACTGTTGAGTAGCTAAACGCACATGTTTATGGGTGAAATATGTTACGATTTTGATTTTGAAATCAAAATTTTACCTTGAGACTTGCCAGGTGTACTAGGTACCGTTTTGCTCATAAATTCTTTGAATCACCTTCATCACCTGCTCTCCTCGGATTTTCCACATTGGAAATAGATAAAGATAAATCACCTTAACATCCAAGATTTGAACCAGAGTTACGAAGATACTTTTTTTTCCCAATTTCTCTTCGTAGAAAGAATTCCGCGTTGTGTCAGCAGTTTCCTTTAGTGACTAGTATTCCATATTAGGATTTCGAAGTTTTCTATTTCAAAGTTTTCGGGACGAAAAACACAGGATGCTTGCAATGAAGAGTTCCTTGCCGTTATTTTTATTTTTTATTCTTATTTCAATAAATTGACTATTTTGGAATTCTTGATAACTTCAATCCTTAGCTTTGAATTCCTCGATAGATAATAGTTTCTGTCGATATAGAAATCGATTTAATGGAAATTATTTAGTTTTTGTACATTTTGTACAGTATATTATTCAGTAATATTGCTGTTAAGCTTCAAGTCTCTCTCTCTCTCTCTCTCTCTCTCTCTCTCTCTCTCTCTCTCACATACAAAGACCTTTACCATTCTTAGATTTATAAAAACTCTTAATTTTTCCTTTACATGATGAAAGAGAATTGGAAGTTGTATAGTAGATGACGGACGAGTCTGAGTAGACAAACTAATGGATTATTGGAGAATGGGTCTTGAGAGAGAGAGAGAGAGAGAGAGAGAGAGAGAGAGAGAGAGGAGAGAGAGGAGAGAGAGAGAGGGGGGGGGGGGTTGGAAATTTAAGGATAATTGTAACCGGGGAAAATGTAGATGAGGGTAGAATATTATATGTTTGGTTAATGAACAAATGAGAAAGAAGAGAAGAAAGCAGAATAAGGCGAAAAACTTAACTTTACTGAAAGAGGATAATTAAGGCGTTAATAGTAAGGGAGAGGAGGGCGTAAATGAACTTTGTAATGGTGTACGAGAGAGAGAGAGAGAGAGAGAGAGAGAGGAGAGAGAGAGAGAGAGAGAGAGAGAGTGGACTCGGATTGTGAAGTATTTCAAGTTAAATTAGAGTGAATGTATTTCAATTACGGTCTCTTACAAATCAAGAAATTTAAAGTCAAAATAATGATTGTGTCAATATAAATTTCACATTAATCATCTAAATTACCAAGAATAGATATGCTTTAGAGTTAATCGCCATGACAAGAATGTTGTTAATCGCCGTGCATATAATTGTACTGTGTAAATAACCACGAATATAACTATGTTATTCGCTGTAAACAGAAGAACGTTTCTGTTATTTGCTGTGAATAGAAGAACGTTTCTGTTATTTGCTGTGAATAGAAGAACGTTTCTGTTATTCGCTGGGAATAGATGAACGTTCTTTTAATTACCTTGAATAGAATATAATTCTACTGTTTGCCATGAATAGAATTATATTTTGTTAATCACCTTTATTAGAATTATATTTTTCTAATTAATATGAAATTAATTTTATTTTCACTATTGGAAACGTCCTTGGCTGTTGATTCGCCCTACTGGTTTTAGAGATCCACTCAAGCTCGATAGTTTTTATAGTGTCTGCAACCTTACCATCCTGGTGACCTAAGGATGGGGTTTGTTTAGGAGAGCCTATAGATTTACATGCTGAGTCATCAGCAGCCATTGCCTGGCTCTGCCTGGCTCTCCCTGGTCATAGCTTGGTTGGATAGGGTGCTTGGGCGCTGATCACATGCATAGCCTATATGGTGAGTCTCTAGGGAGTTGTCACTGTTCTTTGCCTCTGCCATTCTTGAGTAACATTTAAACGTTTAATTGTATTCTGTTAATCGCCATAGATGGAATAAACTATTGTTAATCACAAATAAAAGAATTTTATTTTGTTAATCACCATGACTAGAATTACATTGTTAATCACGAGCAAGAGAATTAGATTCTGCTACTCACTAAGAATAGAACAATTTTATGTTAATCACCATATATAGAATTACATTCTGTTAGTCATCATAATTATTTACATTTTGTTAATCTTTGCTAATAGAATTACATTCTTTTAATCTTCGCAAATAGAATTACATCTTCATGAATGGGATTTTATAATGTTAGTCACCATGATCACACGTGCGTTGTTTATTACCTTTAATAGAACTGCATCATCTCTCTTGTAACCCTCCTCTCTCTATAGGATGAGATTTATGGTAAAGCCTTTTGATCTTTGGTTCTGCAATGACCTCTCTTCTTCAAGCTAAGGTTTTTTTTTCTCTTCCCTTCAATTACTGTTTCAGTCAGTAGCCTGTTGAGCTCAAGGGGGGAGAATCCTACTCTACTCAGGAGGCTTCTCAACAAGTATGAAGTAACTTTAGCCCACATTCGCTCGGGAAATCAGCATATTATTATTATTATTATTATTATTATTATTATTATTATTATTTATTACTAGCTAAGCTAGAACTCTAATTGGAAAAGAAGGATGTTATAAGGCCAAGGGCTCCAACAGGGAGAATAGCCCGGTGAGGAAAGGAAATAAGCAAACAGCTAGAATAGTGTGTCCTAGTGTACCCTCAAGCAAGAGAACTTGTTGCAAATTTGTAGACTTATCGTGCTTCAGCTTTCCTTGACTATTGAAACCAATTGTATTTAAGCCCAACACTCTTTCTGCTTTCCTTACTCATAACTTTGTTTTAAGGGCTTGAGCAAGAAATGGGCATTTAGCTTGCCTCTCCCACTGGCCTTTGTTCGTGAAATAAGTGTTTCAACAGTCTTCTGCTCCAGGAGGAAATGAAGAAAGGCCAGCACTCTGTGTTCCTTGGGAGGGGTCTTTGTCTGGGATAGTTAAAAGTCTTGATAAGTACGGACATGTCGAGGGCTGCGAACGACGGCAGAAACTCTTTTCACCTGTTGAAGTGCCATTGTTTACTGTCTCGTAAAGTTAAGCCTCGGTTCATTGTTTTGCGGGACCTGTGTGACAGGTGTGTTTCCTTTCCAGGTTTTAGCACTGTTCCTTTTCCGTATGTCAGGTGAGAGGAAGGTTATTTTTACTAAAATTGGCTAAAAGGGTGCTATTGATATAGCCCATAATGTTATTACTCGTATTCATTTCGGAATTTCAATTTTAAACGACTTGAAATTTGACTATCCAAGTAGAATTACAAAATTAGGGCCACGGAGATAACAATGTTCATAAATGCCACATATGTCATAGCAGCCCCTTATCGATTTCGAATAACGGAAATTTAATGGAAAAGAAAGTCCTAAAGGCCTCTGATATAACTGCAGGCCGCCCCCCCCCCACACACAACAACTAGAAAAGGAAATAGAACATTTTACAGTGATTTCCTGCAGAAGGGTATGTACCAGAGGGAATGCATTAAAGTTTCCTTTATTACTAGTTCTCGCACAAGTAATTGTACGTGTTCTATAGTCAAACCTCATTGACATTTCAAGAGCAGAAATAGCTGTTTTAACGAAAAAAAAAAAAATGAATATATCTCCGTTAAGAATATAAGCGTAGTTATCAAAACGACGCATGTAATTAGGGTTCACACGGCTTTCTCTGCCCGTCGGTTTTGAAGTATTTTTAGCAGTTTTACACCTTTTTATATGGGTATATTTTAGGTATTATTATTATTATTATTATTATTATTATTATAATTTTGCAATTTTTTTTTTCTGTTTGGTAAGTGATGTATGATATCATCTGCTTATTCCTGCTATAAAGTTTCCTTTTTTTTCTGTTATGTGTAACGACCAAAATTTGCTACAATTGACATGTTTATTTATTAATCCTTTGAAAAATATTTAAGCGTCTCCATTACGCTTTTGTTTTTATTTGATAGTAGGTCTGTAGGTCATAAAGTTAGTGAATTAGAATTGTGTCTACTTTATCACCAGGATATTGTTAAAGCGAAACGTTAGAAAGGGAGAAATATAACTGAATTTTATTGTATGTAATTACTTTTTGATTTAGAATAGGAAACGTTATCGTATATTATATTTCTAGTTCCAGAGGAAAAATGAATGGTTTTAGTGAATGTAACATTTAATGGCTTAAAATGAGCAACAAAAAAATGGTATTTGCATTTAAAAGTAAAAAAGAGGAATGGTCGGAATTCGGAGTATTAATATTGAGAGTATTATTAGACACTTGTAATGTAGACTTAATCCTGATTAAAAATCTGGAAGAAGCTTTAAACTAAGGAACTGATTTAAATCATTTGTAGTTAAAGTTCAAGGGATTCTTCAAATCATTCAGTAATTAAGAGATTTTAAATTGTGATGTATTATGGCAGAAAAGAGAATAGTAATCTGTGGGCCCTGTTCCTTTGGCTTCATTTATAATAACCACCTTCCCAAAAAAGGTAGAGTATTGTTGGTAACTAGTTTCCATAAGCTAAAATTTCATTTAAAAGTAATTTCACAAAAGGCCTTTTGATATTTTGATGGAGATATTAAAGTTAAAAAGATCAAATATACGAACTTGGAAAAGGAAAGCACTAATAAGTTGAAATATGATTTCCATCTCCCCTTTTGTAGTTACAAAAATAAGGAGAAAACAAAAAAATATGCTCTCTCTCTCTCTCTCTCTCTCTCTCTCTCTCTCTCTCTCTCTCTCTCTCTCTCTCTCTCTCTCTCTCTCTCCCGGTATAGACTTCTAGCGGATGTAGTAAACAGTAACACGGTAAACGAGTTCAAGAATCGATCATAAGATCTCTCTAGATACTTAAACTGAATCGCTCTACCAAAGAGCAAATGGTCTCTGCGGATGGACTAAAATGTCTTTGAGATATCCAAAATCCTTGTAACTCTCTCTCTCTCTCTCTCTCTCTCTCTCTCTCTCTCTCTCTCTCTCTCTCTCTCTCTCTCTCTCTCTCTCTCTCTCTCTCTCTGAATAGACTTCCAGTGAATGTAGTAAACAGTAACACGGTAAACGAGTTCAAGAATAAGTTAGACAAGATCATAAGACACCTCTAAATGCTTACACTGAATCTCTCTCTCTCTCTCTCTCTCTCTCTCTCTCTCTCTCTCTCTCTCTCTCTCTCGGAATAGACTTCCAGCGGATGTAGTAAACAGTAACACGGTAAACGAGTTCAAGAATAAGCTAGACAAGATCATAAGACCTCTATAAATGCTTAAACTAATATCTCTCTCTCTCTCTCTCTCTCTCTCTCTCTCTCTCTCTCTCTCCTCTCTCTCTCTCTCTCTCTCTCTCTCTCGGAATAGACTTCCAGCGGATGTAGTAAACAGTAACACGGTAAACGAGTTCAAGAATAAGCTAGACAAGATCATAAGACCTCTATAAATGCTTAAACTAATCTCTCTCTCTCCTCTCTCTCTCTCTCTCTCTCTCTCTCTCTCTCTCTCCTCTCTCTCTCTCTCTCTCTCTCTCATAGAAAACACATCTGAAAAGCACCCCAAAGATAAGGGAGAAGAAATGAAACGAAGTATAATTTATTTATCAGTCCCTCCCATCTGAGCTGAATCCCCGAGACTGAATAGAATCCAATTTCCGGTCGGAGCAAGTGTTGCTTACGTAACAATGCAAGCAACATTGCTATTGTTTTTTTTTTCTCGTTGGAGGTGAACATAGTCTTGAGATAATCCTTTGAGAAAATGAGGTTTAGTTTTATATGCATAATTTTCTTTTTTATTTAGTCTTTATTCGTTCTCCCTTTTCCCTTTGCTATCAGCTCTCATTCTTATTTTTAGGGAATTTCTCGTCCTTTATGATGTATTGATCTGTATTTTTTTTTTTTGCAATTGGTCTTCTCTTTTTTGTTAATTTCACAATCTTTATATATATATATATATATATATATATATATATATATATATATATATATATATAAATAATGTGTATATATATATATATATATATGTGTGTGTGTATATATGTATACACATATAAATAGATATGAATATACCTGCATATCTGTATGTACAATATGTATATACATACATATATATATATATATATATATATATATATATATATATATACACACACACATATACATGTACATATACAGTATATATACATGCACATGTATACAGTGTGTACAAATGTGTGTATATATATAAATATATAGAAATACATACATATATATAAATACATATATATATATATATATATATACATATATATGTATGTATAAATACAAATGTGTATACTGTATGTATTGCACATGTATTAGAAAGACAATTGAAAGTATAAACGTCATTGTATACTCTACATTTATTAGGGAGGTCAATCAATCTATTGGGAAACCATTCTTTGCACCGTTAGATCTAGAACATGGCCATTGACGCGAATTAATACACTGCCCTGTTAAATCAATAAAATTCAATTTATCATGCAATAAGAACACACAACCAACTTGAAATATAATTAATTGTAATATCACTAAGGCAAACATTACTGATATGGTTATTAGAATTATGATATTTGAAAGTAACATTACAAAATAATAGAATTCAGAGAATTGTGGTGGCCTATGAGATACCGTCTCTGACTGGTGTTCACCAGACTGGGGTTCGCGTCCCGCTCAAACTCGTTCGTTTCTTAGTTCCTTTGGTCGCCGTAACCTGACCATCCTTGTGAGCTAAAGATGAATAGGAGGATGTTTGGGGGACCCTATAGGTTTATCTGCTGAATCATCAGCAGCCATTGCCTGGCCCTACTTGGTCCTACCTTGGGTGGAGGGGGACTTGGTCGCTGATCATATGTATATATGATCAGTCTTTATGATGTTGTCCTGCTTGATAGGGCAGCGTCACAGTCCCTTGCCTCTGCCATTCATGAGTGGCCTTTAAACCTTTAAACCTTGAAAACATAAAAGCAAAAATATGCAAACACGAAATTTAGTAAAGTAAAATCCTTGATTAGAAATAATTTGTATGTGTGTGTAAGGAACAGAACATAGTAGGAAGACTGGTTGCACACGTATGAATAAATCTTTTTAGAATTTCCGAAAGTCGTTAAAGGAAGACTTGTTTAGTTATTGATTGCGTGCAAGTTGGACGAGGCTTTGGCCATTTGCTAAATCGATTTTACTTCAGTTGATATATAAATATTTTCATGACTTTATTGCAATTGTTTGAATATTTAGTGATTACTCAAAAATAGCTTTCCGAGGTCATTGATTAGTTAAAAGTTAGTTAAAATACATTGCTCAAATTAAAGAAAGCAAAATTTATCTTTAGACATGCCTTCATCGTCATAACATATGTTGATTTCAAAATCTCTTCTATGTTATCACATATATATATATATATATATATATATATATATATATATATATATATATGTGTGTGTGTATGTATGTATGTATGTATGTATGTATGTATGTATATGATGATGGGATTAACATTTAGAGACAGAAAATGAGCAACAGGGATGCGATATCAAACTAAAGTTGCGGATATTCTAACAACAAGTAAGAAAGAAATGGACGCGGGCAGGACATATGATGAGAATGACAGATAATAGGACTAAAAGAATAACAGAATGGGCCCTTAGAGAGAGATTGCAAACGAAGCAGGAGACGGAAATGAAGACTATGGAGTAACGAACTAAGAAAATTTGCTGGTATAGACTGGTATAGAAAAACCATAAACAGACAGAAGTTAAAGGACATGTGCGAGGCATTTGTCTTGCTGTGGACTAGCAACGGCTGATGAATATGATGATGATTATATATATATATATATATATATATATATATATATATATATATATATATATATGTATATGTATATGTATATGTATATATACTGTATATACATATACATATATATATATATACATACATACACACATCATATATATATATATATATATATATGTGTGTGTGTATATATATATATATATATATATATATATATATATATATAGCCTATATATAATGTGTGTATAGGCTATAAACATTTATGCATCCTTCAGGAATGACCAATATTAACAACAATTAACTGAAGAAGGTATAGTTTGTATGAATAATTTCCAAATGACCTCGGTAAACTTTCATTCCTTTTTATTTTATTTATTTCACTGTTTACAGTTCTTCAGAAAGATTTGCCTGTAATCTTATTGGATATTTCTATCGGTAGAAATGTCTCTTTACTCTATGATGTGTCGAGCTGTTTATTGGCCGGTATTGATTCTGCATATGTTGTATTGCTGCTGTATCAACTCTTTGTTAGTGTTATTTTCTATTATTATCTCGCTTATGCTGACGTGGGTAAAAAAATCTTTAGAAAAAATTACTTCGTCTGTGTGATTTCTCTCTCTCTCTCTCTCTCTCTCTCTCTCTCTCTCTCTCTCTCTCTCTCTCTCTCTCTCTCATATATTATCGATACTAGCTAAGCTATAGACAGGATGGTACTAGACCATGGAAAATAGCCCAGTGCGGAAAGGAATTAGAGAATAATTTATCTGAGAGAAAGTAGAAAATCATACAAAATATTTCAGGATCAGTAACTACGTTAAAATAAACAAGTGATAAATATATAAATCATGAAGCAAAATTTATGTCACCCTGTTCAATAGGAAAGCATTTGCAAGAAATTTCCGCCTCTCAAGCTCCATCTTTTTTAACCACCAGATTTGAAAGATCATTCCACAATATGGAATATTGTTTAGTATTGAAAAATGATGGAGAAGGTAAGACTTAAAGTTAAACTTCTTCATAACTAGTACTACGTACAGTATGGTATAATCTAGGAAGATCTTAACGAAAAATCATGAAAAATCTTATTCATCGCCTAAGGAAATAGCAACGATGGTGCCAGAGGAATTTCATAGACGGTTGAGATAGCAGCAGTAGGGGATTCAGCGTTATGAAGCTTCATCTGTGGTGGATAACGGGGGAGGGTGGGCTGTGGCACCCCAGCAGTACCAGCCGAACTGAATCCCTTGTCAGGCTGGGAGGAACGTAGAGAGGAAAGGTCCCCTTTTTTCATATGTTTGATGTCGGCTACACCCCAAAATTGGGGGAAGTGCCTTTGTATATGTATGTATGTGTAAATTTTTGTCCAATAAATTAAATAAGAATCGGTAATGGAAGACTAGACTGGAGAATAATACTCAAAACATGATAGAATGAAAAAATGAAAACATTTCCTTACTATAGATTGATCACAAAAAATTTTAGGACTAATTTTGCCAATTTATTGTGCAATCGAAGAAACAGGCCGAATATGTTTCTCAAAAGTAAATTTGCAATCGTGAATCACATCTAGAATTTTGAATGGATTGTATATAGTTAGAGACAGTTAATGCAAAGATCTAGATGTTCAGGAGCCACCGTCCTTTACATACATACAATCAAACCTCGAGTATACATCATACAAAGTAATCCCTCTCTTCATGCAGTTTGAGAATGACATTGGTATGGAGAGCGCGGCGAACAGTTTTACTTCCCATTTGGAATTTTGTCGAAAAATTTTTCCGTTGTGATATGAAGTCTGAGTCACCATTAAAAATTGCAAGGGGACAATAAGAGTCATGATTAAGGTCTAGAGTTGTTTATTGTTTTTGTTTCCCAAGTTGAAAAATATGTGGAGGGTTAGAATGGCAATTAAAGCGCCCATTAGGGCTAATAATAGGACGAAGAAACAACGCTGGCTATATTTATGTGGCGTTATTAATGAGCTTGCCATCTGGAAGGCTTCGGAGAGAAAAAAAAAATGATAAAAAAAGCGATCCTCGAATACCTAAAAATAAAATAGTTCGTGTTCAGGTGCAGAATTATAAGCTATGAGAACGAATCGTGAATTCGGTGTTGGATGGCTGATGTGTGCAAATGATACATCTCTAATTGAGAATAGTGGAGGGTACTGACAAAATCCGCAAAGGAGATTGGATTGATTTCAAGGTTAGAGAGTAACTTGAGGATATGTGGGTAAAGGGAAACCACTGAGATGGGACAATGAGTATTATAATGAATTATGGGAGGAATGGAAGTAGTCCATTCATATTGGTAATTATGAGTATACTGTACATCACGGATAGTGGTATGATAAAGGAAGCAGTGAACCACACAATAGATGAAGCTTGAAAGTTGAGCAAGGTTTATGTGATGTAAGATTTTTTTTTTAGTTTGACGTAAGATTTAAAAGTTTCAGAAATATGGAAAAAAGTAGGAGAAAGGTTAAATGGTTAGGAATAGTCGAGTGTTCCTTGATAGTTTGGTAACGTCAAGGAATGGATGGAACTAGGCTAGTTATAAGAATTTATAACTAAAGTGGTCGGATAGAGGAAAAGAGGGGGATCGAGAAAAGGACTGACAGATAGGAGGCGAAAGTTCTTTGAAAGGATGGGTCTTAAATGGCCGGGGTATTAAGAATGTTAGTTAAAGGCGAGGGACGATGTGTTTGTTAATCGTGTTGGAACAAATATACTTTGACCTGTGTGTGTGTGTGGGGGGGGGGGGGGTTGGTGGTGGTCACCGCATTGCTCATGAACCTCTTGTGAAAGTGTTAGTCTTCGGGGAAGTCTACCGCTCTGGGGTCTTTAAAAAGATTTGACAATTGACGCTTAAGTGTGGAAGTGACTATTGTGTGGATTTTTTTATGTTTTCTAAGAGAAACTATTCAATATTGAATCCAATTTATTAAAAAAAAAATAGGTACATAACTGTAGCCTATATACGCACAGGCGCGTGCAAGCTATACAAACATGCATATACCACACCCACACACACCATACATATATATTAATTATATATTCTTCCCAATACTCTTTACCTTTTCCCGCTAGAGGAGTTCGGCCTTTTGATTTATTAGCAACTCCTTAGGGGTGAGATCCAATAGAATACCGAGAATATCAGGTCCGTGTAGCGAGTCAATCGGCCATGACGCCCTCAGGATCACCACTGTCTCATATAGGTGGTATGACTTATTCAGTGGATCCTATTAAACCTGAACAAAGTTCGAACTATGAAGTCCATAGTGAAAGTCTTTGGCGAAATTATATAGCTATCTATCGATGAACATGTCTGTTTATCTGGCAGTCTATCTGTCCATGTATGTATCTTGTTATGTTTATGTATATTATACACTTAAAAAAACACTCAATTTTTTATCGGAAATTCTCCGTAAAAATATAGTTCTCAGCTGTATTTCAGTAAAATACAGGCGACTGTAATTTTACCATACTTTGTTATCATCTTTTACGGGTTGGTGACCGTAACATCACTCATTTACGTCAATATATCCGTTTTTAAAACGGTAAATGCCTGGCAACATTTATTCCAGGAGTTTTACTGTTTTTTTCACGACAAATTTTTAAGTGTATAAATATACGTACATACCGACGTATTTTTAAATACGGTAATCAAAATATTTTTTTATAATTTTTTTACGAATTCCAATAGTGTTTTACTCTCAATTAAACAAATGATGCCCGGCCATCATCTAGTAAAAAGGTGCAGCACTGGTTAGTACTTTTGCATTCTAGGAAAACTATCAGTGTTCACCTCTGTTGTGGCCTTGCCCAAGGTGGGGGGGGGGGGGATGAAACTGAACAAGTAGATAAGGCAGCTAAGGAAGCTTCAGTGGTACTTAACCCATCCCCATTAAGTATTCCCTACAAAGACCTTAAAAGTAAGATACAATTTCCATGTAATAATGAATAGAAGGCTCGATGGTCTGAAATGATCACCAGTACAAAATTGAAACAAATCCACCCTTCGGTGGATAAATGGTCATCTAGTAATTCTACAAGGAGAGATAACATTTTAACTAGACTGCGTATTGGCCATACACATGCAACCCACAATTATTTAATGAAGAGAGGGGAAGGGAGACATGCCCCGTTTTTAATACCTGTCAAGTGACAATGGATATTAAACATATTTTAGTCGATTGTCCTGTTTTTAGTCTTCAGAGGAGACATTTTCTCCAGAACAAATCGTCAAGAGATATATACTGTGAGGAAATTGTAATACCCTGAATTTGAAGAAAGTGTACAGAGTATGGGGTTATATCACGAGCTTTGATTAATTGTATTAATTTATTTATTTAATTCTTTTAATCCTTTCTTATATCACATTTAGATGTTATTTTACGAAAGTGGCGTGATTGGTTTTATAGGTTAAAATGATATAGTAGGGTGAGGCAATTTTGGACACCTTTTTAGTAACCTTTGTACAAAATCTATATTAATCATTTATGACCAAATACCAAACATGTTTTCAAGAGAGGGAGGTCTCATCTATAAAAATGGCTTGTTTCATAATCATCAAAGAATTAGAAATTCTCGTATTACAGTAATAAAAAAAATATCTCAGAGGCGAGGCAATTTTGGACAGTGAGGCAATTTTGGACACGTCTGTATCTCCGTTAAGCGCCAACGCTCAGTTGGGCAAACTATGACAATTTGTGGTCCCTATCAATATAAATATGCTAGAAAAAAAATTATAGACTTACATAAATTTTTGTGTCCGTAATTCAAGCTTGTCCAATTTTGCTTCGCCAAGAAAAAAGTGAGAAGTTTGCCTGTCCAATTTTGCCTGACCATGGTTTTAAAAACTGTCCAATTTTGCCTTACTATATGAATATGTAGATCAAGCTTTGTATTCGAGCACACAAATATACTGTTATGTATAAATATGCATATATGTAATCATAAAATTCAAAATAAGACATAAGGGGTGTAGTAAAAGGGGTGTCTGCCCAAGGCGACACCCTAAAAGTGAGTGACACCCTGAGAGTTACATTTAAAAAAAAAGTTTCTTTCTAGCTCGATGGTTATGATATGATTTTCAAAAAGTTATTTAATACTGGGGACACTCTTAAAGCTGTTGACACTCAGGGGGTGAAACCTTCAAAAAGATTGCCCAAAACATGGTAACATCATTGAGAGGGGTGTCAACCCAAATGCTAGAAATATCTAAAAAAAAAAAAACTACTATATACATTGTTCCTAAAATAATTCACATATCCAAATGAAAATTTCAGGAATTGAAATAGAATATATTTTCACTGTTCCTGCTAATTTCCATGTTGATAATTGTCATGTTGCCTTTTTTATATGGTGTTAAATGGAGCAATATTAGAGTGAACAGCATGATAGATACATCAAGGAGGGGCAAAGCTGATCCCATAAACAATATTCGTCCTAAGTTGTACCTATCCATTTTATTCATATCATTGTTACCTCATACTATGAACGAGTCATCAAAGAGATACTTTTACCTACAAAAGAAAGGGATACAATCGAAGGTTTAAGAAAAAACGATGAAATGAAGAAAAATAAAAGGAAAAACACAAAGAAAGATAGATAGAAACATTACAAATCATGGAATTACGAAGCAACCAAATATCTCTCGATTCTTTAAGAAAAAATGTCTGCAAACACTAACGTAAATACAAAAAATCTAAATTGACCAGGGTGATAAATAGTGATAATTGAACTGCTAGGATAGTCCCGATAGTGAATGATAAGGATTTATTTATGCCTAAAATAAAAAAATAAAAAAGAAATTAAAATTATTTTGGAAGATATTAAGGATCGTCCATTATTTTGCATTGGTAGAGCAACGAAAGGGTTTTTAGAAGAAGAAAGAGGCTAAGTGACTCGCCTTGAGCTAGATGCTTGAAGCCACTGCCCACATATCATCATCATCATCTCCTCCCACGCCTATTGACGCAAAGGGCCTCAATTAGATTTCGCTAGTCGTCTCTATCTTCAGCTTTTAATTCAATACTTCTCCAATCACAATATCCTACTTCATGCTTTATAGTCCTGAGTCTTCCAACTCTTCTAGTGCCTTGTGGTGGCCAGTTTAAAGTTTGGTGAACTAATGTCTCTTAGGGAGAACAAAGAGCATCCCCAAACCATCTCCATCTACCCCTCATCATGATCTCATCCACATGTGACGCTCGAGTAATCTCTCTTAGTTTCCTTTCTAATCCTGTCCTGTAATGTAACACCCAATATTCTTCTGAGAGCTTTGTTCCCAAATCTACAAAATGAGTTTCATTAATATACCAAGATTCACGACCATACAGTAACACCGATCTCACTAAACTGATATATAGCCTGATTATTATATGTAATTTTAGACGACCTGATTTCCAAATTGCACTTAACCTAGCCATCCTCTGATTTGCTTTTTTCAATCTTTCATTAAACTCAAATTTTAAAGCTCCTATATTAGATATCATAGTTCCTAAATGTTTAAATAATTTCTACCTCATTAATCCTTTATCCTTCCAAAGATATTTCATCTTACATTGCATATTCCGTTCTCATCATCGGTCTTTCTTTTATTTATCTCGAGCCCAACCTCATGTGATTTTTCATGCATTCTGGTAAGCAAGCTTTCCAAGCCCTGTGGTGTTCTGCTAATTAGGACAGCGCCATCAGCATACTCTAGGTCTCCTAATTTTCTGTTACCAATCCAGTCCAATCCTTCTCCACCATCCCCAACCGATCTATGCATTACAAAATCTATGAGGAGGATAAACAACATAGGTAACAACACATTCCCTTAGAGTACTCCACTTTTCACTGGAAATTAATTTGATAAGACGCCACTAACATTAACTTTGCATTTGCTATGCTTATGAACAGACAATTAAATTTACATATTTGAGAGGAACTCCTTAATGCCGTAGGGCTCTCCACAAAATTTCCTAGAGCACATAATCAAAAGCCTTTTCATAGCCCACATATATCATCAAAAGTGGAATTCTATATTCTACATATTGCTGTACCACATGTCTTATATGAAAATTTGGTCAGCACAACTTCTACCTTTTCTAAATCCTGCTTGTTCATCTCTCAACTTTTCATCAATCTTTCCCTCTAGTCTCTTTAGAATGAGCATTCTATATATTTTCATGACAGCTGACGTAAGTGTGATGCCTCTGTAATGATTGCAATCAGTCAGATCTTTTTTTGTCATTTTCACCAGCACTTTTAGCTCTCATACATAAGGCTTTGCCTCTTCACGCCACATTCTACAAAATAATCTTGTAGGTAATCTGGGAGTCACTTGATTTTCAGGCAATATCATCTCAGCAGTTATTCCTTCGTATCCAGGGGCTTTCCATCTTTTGAGTTTTTTTAAAGAATAGCTTCGATGGATGGAGTGAAGGAAGTTCTGGGTGATAGGAGGATAGATGTGAGCAAGGCAAGAGAGCGTGCTAGAAATAGGAATGAATGGCGAGCGATTGTGACGCAGTTCCGATAGGCCCTGCTGCTGCCTCCGATGCCTTAGATGACCGCGGAGGTAGCAGCAGTAGGGGATTCAGCATTATGAAGCTTCATATGTGGTGGATAATGTGGGAGGGTGGGCTGTGACACCCTAGCAGTACCAGCTGAACTAGGTTGAGTCCCTTGTTAGGCTGGGAGGAACGTAGAGAGTAGAGGTCCCCTTTTTGTTTTGGTTTCTTTGTTGATGTCGGCTAACCCCCAAAATTGGGGGAAGTGCCTTGGTTTATGTATGTATGTATGTATGTATTTACAAACCGAAGTTTCTTAGCAACCCACTACGCCAGGGACTGGGGGCAATTCTTTCATTTTCGCTTTCCATAGACTGACCAAATCCGTAGAGGGTTCATTGGCTAAATTCATCAAAGAATAGCCAGTTTCTTAGTGATGCGCAGCGCCTATCTAAATAAGTCAAGAAACCCCTGCCGGTCCATACTAATTCCAGTAAGATCAACTGCCGGGCATTGGGA
>NC_090729.1:3909697-3947197 GCF_036898095.1 Palaemon carinicauda
GATGACATATTTGGCCTCATACTTGTGATTAATAAAAAAAGTAATCTTGGATGACCTTATTACCTTCGCCAACGGAGTTGGAAAGAGGTTACGTTATACCCCCTGTTTCTGTGTGTGTTTGTTTTGGAATAGCTTCCGGACCAGAATTTTAATTGACGAGCAATGAAACCGGCAGGGATTAACTGCTATGTAAAAAGCTGGAAATGATTAAATTTAGGAATGTCAAGGTCACGGTCAAATGTCCAATTCACGTAATTAGCCATAAGCTTGGAAATCGTTGTCACAGAGTCTTCAAACTTGGTACATATTTGAGTGCATAAAAATCCACGTAATCAATACATGTCAAGGTGAAAGTTCAAGGACAAGTCCAAGGTCAAAGTAAAGATCAAATTACGGTCGTCAACCATACGGCCACAATTTCAATCGTAAAGTAATGAAACTTGCAGGGATTTTATACTGTTATGTAAAGAGCTGTTAAGGTTGGAGGTCAAAGTTGAGTCAAAGGTTAAGGTCAAGCAAAAGGTCAAATTCCGATCATCAACCATACGGCCACAATTATAATCACAAGTAATGAAACTTGCAGGGATTTGATACTAGTATGTAAAGAGATAGAAAAGATCAATTGATTCTGGAAAAGGCACGCTAGTTTCGAGAAATAAGTTGCTATGGTGAAGGTCTGCATTCCCAGAGTGCTTTTCTGGTTAACATGATTCATATAAATTGAGAAAGATTCAGTACCTAGGACTTTCTCTCTCTCTCTCTCTCTCTCTCTCTCTCTCTCTCTCTCTCTCTCTCTCTCTCTCTCCTCTCTCTCTCTCTCTCTCTCCTATGTTTATCGACCTGAACATGAATAAGACTGTTATACAATGACTCTCCAACACTACCAGACGGGTGTAGGCCATTTTGAGATAGTAGACCATTCTTTTAAAGTCCTTTTTTTTTATTTAATTTTTTTTTACGCTTTTTACAATGAAGTCATTTGTTACTGCTGGTTGTCTCCAATGTCTGGCATTTTTTCTTCACCAGTCATTTAGGGAATTGGACTTTCGGTGAGGTGATTTTTATTTTCCGTTCCTTTGGGTAGTTTTGTTTCAGTTTTGAAAATCTTGGACATAGACGTTTGGAAGTGATCCCTTTAAAAAGTGATATGATTTTTTAATGATTATTCTACTCATTTATATTATTTCAATTTTTTGTTATTATTATTATTATTATTATTATTATTATTATTATTATTATAATTATTGTTATTATTTCTATTATAATTATTGTTATTATCATCATCATCATTATTATTATTAGTTTATTATTTTATTATTATTATTATTATTATTATTATTATTATTATTAATGTTATAATTAAGATAGTTGGGCACTCGTCTGTTACTGCGCTTAAACAATAAATCAATCAATCAAACAACTTAGTTTTGTTTGATAAAAGCCATTTTCCCCAGTATTTAGTCTTTTTTTTCCGCATGTTTTGATTTTAGATTACTAAATTATCCTCTAGATATTAAAATATATCAATTCTATTTAATTATTCATCACCTTTCCACAGATCCTTGTATGCACCACAAGTTTTATAAGCCTCTTAAAGTAATATTGCATCATCACAATAAACCCATGGTTAGATTTCTTGAATGACAAGGAACACGCTTAAATTAATGAGCAGAACTGTTCTTTAATTATTAAGTGACATTCCTTGGCTACGGCTTATGAATATTGTCTTCGGCTTTCAGCGAAACCTCTCATGCGGCACACGTTCGCTGAAGCATTGTTTGCGTATTAAATGGTACAGTGTACTGGCCGTGCAGGTTTCGCTTCTTAAAGGGAAAACAGACTAAATGTGAGTCAATATGGGTCGTGATATTTTCATGTTTGGTTAGCTTAGGTTATATTTAATGTACACCCAGCAACAAAACCGGTTTCGCCTGGCCAGTCTTGACTTGGAGAGATTATGCCCTTCTTGCCCTGAAAAGTGGCCGCCGTTAAACAACCGAGACATCGTTAGGATGGTTTGAATGTGAGGAGGAGCGAAATTACCGATACACTCAAAGAAATGTGATGATGAAATATATATATGAAAAACGAAAAAAAACTTTATTCTTTTAATAACTGTAATCTAATATCATTTCGAAAATAATTCATCAAGAGATTTTATTATAACTTTTTATTTGAATTTCCTTAAAAAAAAATTCTGGAATATTTCTGGAACTGACTATTCATATTAATATTCATCACACGGAAATATCCTTCGTTTGCATTTTCCTAAGCAGTTAAGTCTCTCTCTCTCTCTCTCTCTCTCTCTCTCTCTCTCTCTCTCTCTCTCTCTCTCTCTCATATACATACACACTGTACGTAATATATGTAGGCGCTAATGATATATCGTTTCAAATAGCACCTATTGGGTCACCAATCATTAATAAATGGCCTTTGTTCAAAATTTCGAAGGTAATGAGGTTTAAAGGTTTAGTTATTTATTTCACTGTTTCCTTTGATTTCGATCATGAGCCACGTAGCTCGGTGTGGTTGGGGGTTAGCTTTTAGCACGGCTCCTTGACTCCGGCCCTCTTAGAGAAAATAGTATTATTTGCTATATCAATTATATTGGTTTAAGGTTGGAGATTTTAAATATATCATTAGTTAACATAATTAATACTGTTTCCGAAGTGATTGGTGAAAATAAAATATATGAAATGGCATGCAATAAAAGTTTTCATTGGTGCGTTACTATAGTGATGGTGTGGTATATAGGATGAAAGGTATAAAAGATTATACTATTAACACATTGTTTAATCAAATTATCTGATTCGGCACCAATAGCCTTAGATGTCAGGATGCCAGAAAATTCCTAATCAATCAATCAATCAATCAAATTATCTGGGCAATTCGCTCACTTCCAAGCGAACCCCCTTCCCTGGTGACTATTGCTCAATGCCCAAAGGTCTGAGTCTAGCATTGACTTTTCGTATTACGATTTTATTTGTCGTTTCATGACCTGATGTCCAAAACCTTATAGGTGTTCCCGCGAAAGCTCTTCAAGAAATCCATCACTCTCGATATCTGTTCAATCAGTCTTTTGCATATTTACTTCGTTGTTTATAGTTTTGACGTAATTGTAAATACTTGGAAAGCAAAATCTATGAAACATTGTCATCTTAGTCTTTTGTTTTCATTTTCTAAAAAACTTCCATCTGAAGGATCTCAACAAAACGCTTAGACCTTTAAACCTCGAACATATAGGGATGGGGTTAGAAGGATATAACCAGGTGGGGGTTAAAAATGATGGTGGAGAGGTGGCAATTGGGTGTTTTTAAGGGGGCCAGCCGGCTAATGCCGTTTTTTTATTAATGTATGACCTGACGAGGTTTTCTTATTAATATTTATGAAGTGATGATGATAATGATGGTGGTAATACCTTTATTGATCACAATTAATATCTATATCAATGATTCCAACTCGCAATGAAAACTGCCATATATCGTTCTAACGTTATTTATATCATCGTTTGAATTCTGAAGATAATTTTAAGGGGAGGGAGTGGGTCCTGGCTCACGAGGTGACTTGGAACACAGCCAAGAACGATGGACAATACAAAAGCCAGTGGTCTTGACAGCCAGGTGTTTTCAGCTATTGTGTAAAATAATTCATTGGTAATAATGAGTAATTGTAATAGGTAGGTGTTAGTTTCAGTGGTTTTGTTCATCTATATTGTTTGTTTGGAATATTTTTGTAATATATGACATTGTGCTCTATGATCCAAATATAATATTCATATATATGACAATATTTGTAGATATGGCAGTAGCAAACAAAGACAACTCTTGAGAGTATAACTCAAAGAGGCCGGATCGTTGGTGAGTGGGAGCGTGGTGTTCCGACCCGAGATATCAGCATTGGAGTGTCAACTCTCATACTCCAGAGGTGGATATTAAGATGACGGGAAGAGGGCACATTGACAAATAGACGAAGGATAGGACGACCTTGAGTAACAACACCACAGCAAGACCAACAAATCCTGGCAGTATCCACAGCTAACCCCATGAAAGCATCTGTAGCTATCACACAAGAACTTCATCTCCCGTGTACTGCACAGGCAACTAGACGTCGACTGAGGGAGCACTAGATCTGCTGTCATGTTCGAGCTGTCAAAAAAAAAGCTTGGGGGATGGCACCGTGACACCCGTCTGGGCTTTGCTCTGCAACATTTACCTGAAGATTTTGAATTTTGGAAAAATGTGATATTTAGCGATGAAGCTTATTTCGTGTCAGTTGGGGCTAGAACAAGCCATGTCTTGCGTCGCATCGGCACAAGATACGATGCAAACAACATTCAGGAGAGTGTCAGGAGTGGGAGGGTTGGGGCAAGTTGTTGGGGATGGATGTCGAGTTATGGCCCTGGGGAATTAGTAAGAATTAACGTCACCTTGAACGCTAGGACATCTATATCTATTCTTGATGATGTGATGCTGCCAACAGCAAGAGCCATGGAATTCCCCGACAGCGAGCCCATCATATTTGTCCAAGACAATAGCCGTATACACACTGCCCACATTGTGACCGAGTGGTTCAGGAGGCACCCTGAAATTCTGATGATGGACTGGCCTACCAAAGGCTGTGATATAAACCCTATTGAGAATCTGTGGGTAATAATGAGGAAGGAAATAAAGATGGGACCAGAACGGACATGTGATGCGCTTGACCAATCGGTGAGAGAGGTATGGGAGTCTGTGCGACGCCGACCAAATATTTGCGAACGACTCGTGGCCTCCATGCCTTCATGTTTACAGGAAGTGATAGATGCCTACGGGTGTTGGACCAGCTATTGACAAGGTCATTCCTGTTAGGAGTATTTTAAATCTTTATATTTACAAGCAATATAATGCATGTTATGTATACAATAAAACTGTTTCCTTTGTTATTTATTTTTTATTTTTACATGGAATATAACATGAAATATATCCAATTATATTGTTACATATATTTTGTTTCGTTATATGTAATTTAACAAGAAATAAATCAAATTGCTATTCATTTTTTTACATGCAATATGGCATAAAATGCAACCAATTGAAAGAATGGTAATGCTAAAAGACAATGCTGGCAAGTCAACTAAGTTATATATGCAAATCCTTTACCACATTAGGATATCCTATAGTATCTTCTCAGTCTAGAATAATCAATTATTACCATTACTAATTTGTAGCCATGATGACTAATAAAGATATCGGCTACAAAACTTGGCGTGTAAAATTTATGGGCAACATATACATGTATAGTCCAGGCTAAAGACTTGGCTTGAGCTGGTTTTGGATATTGATACTAATTAAACAAATAATCCATAACCCACAAGTTTTGAGAAATTAGGTGGTCTCCGCCATTTCAAAACCAAACCAACATGCAAGAAAAGTGTAAGATCAAAATTAGAGACTCATTTCTTCCGGTTAAATAAGTGGTTCTACTGGTGATAGGGTTTTGCTAATGATTACCCCAAGGTACATGAATTGACTCACCCATTCGATGTCTTCACCCCTCAGTGTGAAGTTCTGAGGGTTTTGCAAATGTTTTATAGCCATTGATTTTGTTTTGTTGGTGTTGATCTTTAGGCCAAGTTCATTGCATTTGGCTTGGATTATGTCAAGTGCTTTTTGAGTGACATTTCTTGCATGAGCTTTATTTGGACATATGCATATATCGTCAAGTGGCTAAGTTCTCCATTAGTAGATTGAGAAGGTAGGGGCTTAGTATGCCTCCTTGTGGTGTACCGTTTTCAAGGGGAATTAACTCGGTGGTTTTTCCTTGGAAAGTGACTCTGGCTTCTCGGTTCAGTGTGTAGTTTCGAGTCCAGGCCAGAAGTGTCCTTTCACTCTTTTTTCAACAAGTGTGAAGAGTATAGCTGGTGAGCTGGCTAGCTCAAAGCCTTTCTCGAGATCGAGGAATATGACAAAAGCTTTTTTTTTGTCATTTAATTGTTGAGAGGACATCTGTAATGCATTCTTGAGTGCCTATGCCGCTTCTGTAAGCATATAGGCGATGATGTAGTTGGCCTATTTTCCACTGCAGTCTGTTGAGTACCATTATCTCAGCTACTTTCTCTGTGCAGCTTATCAAAGCTATAGGTCGGTAGGTGTCTGGCTCCTTGGGTTTTGGAATTGGTTTGGTGTCCTGCTGGTTCCATGTGGTTGGACGTAGTCTTTCCGTGTGTGTCCTGTTAATGAAATGCAAGTAGACCAATTTAGCATGATTTCCCATGTTCCTCAGCGTGCTGTATGTGATGAGGTCGGCTCCAGGGGCAGTGTCCTTCCTGCCTTTTGCGAGGGCCGTGTTAAGTTCCTCCATGGTGTAGGGGTGATCAGTATCATCTACCATGTTGCAGGCGGCTTCAATGATGTTGTTCCTGATTGGGAGCAGTGTTCTCTGTCTGTTAATAGTTTTGCAGAGGTAGATTGGTGCTTTTTGCTCTGTCCGCAAAGTTATTAACAATTCTCTTGGCTTCAGCTAATGGGTTTGGGTATGTGACTCTGGGTGTATTATACTTCCCAGAGACTTTGTTAAACCAGCCCCATATTTTGGCTATGGATGTGCTGAAGTTAACCTCGTTGCACCATGAGTACCATTTGTCTAGTTTTACTTCCAGTGATACTTGTGCAGAATGTTTGATGATCTCTACAAGTAAATTATGTAGCTCATCAGTTCTGTGTCTCCTGAGAAGTTTTCTGGTCCTATTTATTCTAGCATTCATTTCTATGATGCGACTGTTATAGTACCAGGCATCAGCATGTTTCTTCTCAGAGTTCTTTTTTTGTGGCATGGATACACTGGCTGCTACCTCTAGTTGTTTGCTGAAGTCGGTTGATAGGGTGGAGATATCATTGTGAGGGTTTTTGATGTATTCCTGAGCCCACTCTGTCATAGCTGTTTCAAATTTTTCCCAGTTGGCAAACTCTGGGTTCCACCTTTTTGGGGGTGGAGGAGGAGGGGGGTATTTCTCCAATTCGAGTTTAACTTCAATGGCAAAGTGTTCACTGATTAGTATAGGATGTAGTTGCTATTTAGCTCCTCTTTGTGTGGCACTGGATAAAGTGAGATCTAGGCGGCCTCCTTTTAGATGGGTGGCTTCTGTGACGTTGTTGAGCAGTGCTACATCAGGATATTCTTGCAGTAGGGCATGCAAGTGTCTGCCAGTTTGATTTGTTTCTGATATTGAGTTTAGGAACTGGTAATGAGCGTTGAAGTCGCCTGCAATAATTGAGTTATCGTCGGAGGCTGTTGCGAAGAGTGCCTCAGCATTGATGCTTTTTGCTGAGGACTTGTAGATGTTGTGGACTGTTAGCAGAGATATCTGGACACTAAGAGTCTCTGCCTCTGTCCTGCAGTCTATGCTTGGTAGTAGTTTGGAGGGGATGCTGCTTTTGACAAGGGTGGTTAGTCCTCTTGTCGTTGGTGATAGATACGTTGTGTACACTTTGTATCCTGAGAACGCAAATGGTATGTTCTCATTAAGCAGAGTTTCTTGCAGTATGAAACTGTCAGGGTCTTGCACTGGGGTTTGAGATTGGGGGAATGCAAACCTGTTTCGAAGTCCGCAAACGCTCTATTGGAGCACTTTCACTCGAGTGTTTGGTTGTTGCAAGTGGTTGTATTAGGTCCATTTGCAGGAGGATCTATGAAGGGAATTAAGATCTTAGTTCCCTGGCGGCGTTGTCAAACACGGAGTCATTAAGAGACTCCTGTGTAAATTTAATTTTGCGGGATCGCAAGAAGTTGCGAAGGATGTTGCTGATGGCTGCTAGCAGAGCATCCATTGGGTAAGCAGAAAGGTCGTACTCACTGCTGTCAATGTTTGGAGGACATTTGGAGGGGCGTGAGGCGCTTGATTTGCTTGTGACGGTGGAGATGGGTAGGTTGGGGAATTCTTTTAAGGAGTGGGAAATGCTGGGTGTGTGGGTTACAGGTGCAGAGGAGGATGAGGTAGGTTTTTTTTTGGCCGGGTGGCAATGGGAGAATTGGTTGGAGAGGTAAATTTTAAAAGTGAAGGAGTGCGAGGAGTATGCGTTGGGGATCGTTTCGCCTTAGGAGGAGGTTTGGGAGGACGTTGGGGTTTAGGTGCTGGAGGGGGAGTTTGTGGAGAGGAAGGTCCAGGAATGGCATGTCTGGAAGGGTTAGGATTTTGTTGGGAGGTGTAGTTGGATGGTGGAGGGTTGTGTTTAGTTGGAAGTGGTTGCGTTCGACGCTGCTGACGTGGGTAGAGGTTGTATTGGCGGTCTGCAATACGTTGAAGTCTGTGGGGACATCTATCATGCCAAGCATGATGGGATCCTACACTGTTTGGGCAGCGGGCGATGGTTTTGTGCCCTGCCTTATGCCTGGCAATACAGTGGGCAGTGGGGTGCTGTCTGCTGCTGCAAACCCCACAGATCTCCGGACTTTTGCAGCGGGTTTTGTGGTGGCCAAACTTCTGACACTGGAAGCATCTAAGTGGCTCTTTAAAATATTCTTTGGTGCGGAATGTGACTCTGCACATAGTTGTGAGGGCCAAGTAAGGCCAAATCATTTCTAATAGTTTATACATATTAGATATGTGACCAAGAACGTCCCACAGCTGTTTATATAGGATTCGGTCGTCAGTTCTTTTTTTTAATTTTAAGAAATTTCGGTAAATATACGTCTCAAAATATCAGTAAATGAGTTATTTTTATTTTTCAAAAATTAGGAGAATCTGATTATTTCAGTCGTAAAACTTTATTAACGATCTATTGTCTTTGATTCAGTTATATATTTGTATTCGTATGTATACTTTTTACAAAGATGTATTTGTATACATATTTATATATACACATGTATATGCATATAAGTACATGTTTAAACACTCGTTCACATTTTTTACACACATACATGCATACATTCATATATATATATATATATATATATATATATATATATATATATATATATATATATACATATATATACAGTGGAACCTCTACACACGAACGTATATACATCCGAATTTTCCAACATCCGAAGTAAAATTCGAGCAATTTTTCGACTCTACACCCGAATTTTATTTCGACACACGAAGTAAGTAATTTTCGTCGTACCGGTTGTATCCGAATTTTTCGACACGCGAAGTACAATTCGAACACGTTCCTACTCGACACCCGAATTTTTTTTCGACACCCGAAGTAAACAATACCCGTGCACGTAGATGGTACTCATAGCGCCGGATGTATTTTTTATTTCCGCCGATAGAAGGCAGCATTTCTACCTCGGAGGGACCCTCAATTAGCGTGGCTTGGGACATTCCTCAGTTCTCGTCGGCTTCGTGTGGTTGTGCCATGTGCGTTCTGCTATTAAGTATGTTTTAATCGTGATTTTTTACGTTCATCCTATTACGGTATTTTACGTAAATCATGGGTCCTGAAAGGCATAGTTTCGTAAGTGGTAGTGGTGAAAAAAGGAATAAGGAAATGCTTTCTTTAGAAGTAAAGCAAGGAATTATTGAAAAGCATGAGAGAGAGAGAGAGAGAGAGAGAGAGAGAGAGAGAGAGAATGTTACTACTGAACGTTTGATGGAGATTAAGCATCAAGGAGAGAGAGAGAGAGAGAGAGAGAGAGAGAGAGAGAGAGAGAGAGAGAGAGAGAGAGAGACTCTAAAAAACATAATTCACATTTCGAGTGTGAGTGAACTTACAAAAGAATATCACGACTAACTTACTACAGAGGAGCTCAAGGAACTCCATGCTATGTCTGAGCACATGAATGATGACAAGGAAGGGATCGAGGAGGTAGAACATGTGTTAGGTTCGGCGCAAATAAAAGAGGTGTTAGGAAAATATCAAGACGTGGTCGACTTCATCGACAAATACCATCCAAAGAAATTGCAGGTTTGTCGTGTAGTTGCGCAGTTTGATGATGTTTCCCTAACTTATTTTTAAAACATTCTGAAAAGCTGTACCAAGCAACTTTCTATCGATAGCTTCTTTAAAAAACTACGAAGCGAACTCGTGATGAAGAGAAAGGAAGTGGTTCAAAGAAAACGGCAAAGAGTGAAACGAAAGAAAGTGAAACAAAGAAAACGGCAAAGATTGAAGAGAAAAAAATTCAATCAATTTTAAGTGTAGAGTGAAAGTGATTAAAATTAATCATCAAAAAGAAAAAAAGAAAATGTTAAAAAAATTTATAAAATATAAAAATAAAAAAAAATAAGCTAAGTTAGGTTAAAGTTCACTTAGTGTAAGTTAGTATAAGTTACGGTGTGTAAGTTTATCGTAGTCAACCTCTCTACCTCCTCGCCGTCCGTCGGTCTCCTCTCTGCGTAGCAAGACCAACACCTGCGCTGGACTTCCCAAGGTAAAGTGACGCTAAAAACCCGTTTCTTATTTATTATTTCTTGATAATTATTCTTTTTTACATGTCTATTATCTAATTTAGAGTGCATATTGTCATGTGTAATTATGTGTAGTAATTTATTAAGGAGTTATCTTAAGTTTTTGGGCTCAACCACGGATTAATCCTATTTCAATGTATTCTTATGGGAAAATTCGTTTCTACATCCGAACATTTTCTACATCCGAAGTCGGTTGTGGAACGGATTAAATTCGTATGTAGAGGTACCACTATATATATATATATATATATATATATATATATATATATATAGTGGTTCCACTACTGTTTTAGTATTATTTTCCGTAGAATTTTTAGTTTTTTTTACCAACTTTCACTTCTTATATGAATTTTTATTATCGTTTCTTAATGTTTTTTAGAATTAAATCTTAACCAATGGAAGGCCAAGGTATTATTGAGAGAACCCTTGCAGCTGGCCACCTTATGGTGTTTTATTCTGACTGAAATACCTTTGGGTGTTCGGCTGACATAGAACAAGTAACAGTCTGAACAAGGAATACTTCATGCTGTATTATTATTCCCAGAACTATTCCTAATGAACATAGTTTTTAAAGTACAATTATATTTAAACACTACCCTAATATGTAGTGTTTATCAAAAGGGGTTGTGGCATCTAGAAACGATCATCAAATGACAAACAAAGTATATTATTAATGGTTTCCTTTTTCTCTAACTGAACAGTTTTAGGGAACTCATTCTCTATGTACTCATGGCTACAAATTCAATGTGCCCTAAGGCACATTGAGAAGAAAACCCAGAATACTTCATATTTTTAGAGTGGCTAGAGTAGAAATGTACAAATTAAAAGTTATATGTAGGCTTTCTATATATGCAAAATTTAGATTTATCTGCTTGTCTAATTATCAAAACGTCTAAGAAAGGGATACTGTTATTTTCTTCATTTTCTATAGTAAAGTTTATAGATGGAACCAATGAATTAATATTTGAAACAAAACCTCGAGATTAAAAGATTTTCTATAGCTCCTAAAACAACGTCAACATAACGATATCAAGTAATTTGGGAGGACCACACCGAGTGAATTAATTTAGATTAAAATACTCCCTATGTATGTTCGATAAAAGAGGCGACAAAGGATTACCCATGGTCATACCAAAGACTCGTACATAGTAATCTCTATTCAAAAATAAATTTACAAGTTATAATGCAGAGGCCTTCTGCCATCGGTGATCTTTCTTTAAACCTTTAAAGTGAAGATGGTTCTGTAAGAGTAAATGAATCAGTTAAGGACTTTTCTTGCTTTAGAATAGATTTAAGTTTTTGTTGAAATCTTCGATGACATCGTTTAGCGGATTAACTCTTAATTTCATATAGGTGTATACATCTGATAGAAGTAAATAACTCTTTTCTAAATATGTGGTTTTGTTCAGTATAACAAATACATTAGCTGTATCTGCTTTTATCGTATGGAATTCACTGTCAATCTAGAATCATTTTACGGCAGTTAAAAAACGTTTAGGGAAATTACAGGGGATCTGCAAACCCCTGAAATTTCCCCTAACCTTTTAAAAAATTGTTTTAATTCATTTCTTTTAAATGAAATATGACCAGGATAAAATAATATATTACTTAAGTAAAAAGAAGGAGGAGGAGGATTCTGTCGGGAGAGTTACTCAACTCAATATCGATATATAATTTTATATCTACCTACTGAAAATCATAAAGGGCTTTCACCCTAATATCAGGCCCACTAACTACAATTAATTTGCTCTAGCTAGACATAACTGCCTAAATTGTCTAAAAAAAGCTTTCTTCAGTAGCCTAGTTCAGGGAGGCCTTATAAGGAGCTCTTATGGGCATGGATTTACACACACACATACACACACACACACACACACACACATATATATATATATATATATATATATATATATATATGTATATATATATAATATATATATAATGTATATATATAATGTATATATTTATATAAAATATATAAATATATATATTATATATATAATGTATGTATATTATATATATATAAATATATATTAATATATATATAATATATATATATATATTATATATATTATATACAGTATATGTTATATATATAAATGAATAAATAAAAACTAACGGAACAGGTAAAAGTTTTATATACAAGTCATTCAGTTGAGGAGAGAATTACTGAAGCATCTTTTATTAAAGATATGAAGCCTTTTTTAAATTCTCAAGAAGATTCTGGTAGGCTTCTCAAAATTTTAAACACTAACTTTTGTGCTTTTTTTTTTTTTTTACAACTGTTTGTCTGACTAATATGTATTTTATTGACTTTATTGTTGATTTTATATTTACGGTATAGTGATTAATTAATTTTAACAATGCACCTATAAATTTGTAAATTTCGGAGGTTTTGTATCATCACGTGATGATATTGAGGTTTTATTTATGTGTAACAAATTTCTTGTATTTTGTTGAATACAAAATTGCATGTATAGGTAATTAATGTTTTTTATTTCTCTACTTAGGGTAACAACTTTTCACTTGTTAACGCTAGTGGTCTTTTATTTTAACAATTGTAACATTTACCATTATTTCTATTATTATTAGTACAAATGTAACACTTCGACGAAATGTTATTTGAAGTTTTATTTTAACATGATGATGGTTAAAGTATAGTTCGAAAGCTCGCAGTGATGAATAGAAAAATAAAAGAAATAACTTCACGATGGCTATCTCTTTTTATCTTGAGAACTTCGAGTCCAGAATTCAAGAGTACCTACAGGAAACTGGGAAGGACTTGAATGAAAATAGTCAAGGTCCCTAGTCATCTGTCGTTCAACCAAACCTGCAATATATATATGTATATATATACAATATAATATATATATATATATATATATATATATATACTGTATATATATATATATATATATATATATATATATATATATATACATAGATGTATAGATGTAGATGTTGATGTAGAGAAAGAAGTTGAGGAAAATTCACTAAGCCGGTGATCTCAACAGGTAGCTCCTGCAGTAAAGTTAGCAGGTACTACCTTTGTTTTTAATTCGAATAGTTTGGGCTTTATCCCAATTTCAGGTTTTATATATATATATATATATATATATATATATATATATATATATATGTATGTGTGTGTATGTATATATAATCTTGAATTAGCCCTCCTTCCATGTCGTTTTACGTGGCCACAAGTATCGATTTCCACCCAGGACTTGCTTAGTGTGAAAGTAACACGAGCAACTGGTGGGTAGACGTCCACAAAGACCTGCATGAGAGAAGCTTTCACTCGGACCTTTTTTATGTTTACACACACACACACACACTAAATCATCGATCGCATGCAAGGGCGATAAAGCGTTTATTGCTCTAAATTGTTGAGTTTTTAAAGGTAATTGGGATGACCTTCTATTAACAGGAGTAGGTTATTGGCACTGCTTGGAAACTCTGGGTTGTTTAGAAGGAGAATGATTCATGAATGGAAGTGCGGTGTGTTTATAAGGTATCTTTGGCTGTGTTCGGTCCAATATGCTTGTGTGGATTTCTTTTATTAGAAGTGGTTTAAGTCCTCGATAATTCTCTCTCTCTCTCTCTCTCTCTCTCTCTCTCTCTCTCTCTCTCTCTCTCTCTCTCTCTCTCTAGTAGATACATATTTCAATCAGAACACACTTGAAAGGATATCTTACTACTATTTACAACTAATTGACTAATTTTTAAGGATTCTCTTTGCATAATTCGATAGTGGAATTTCTTAGAATCCTGTAAAGCAGCAAATCAATCTAAGATTTTTCTTAGATTAATGATACCTTTTGAGAATATAATTTTATCACACACAAAAAAAAAAAAAAACATTTTTCAGAATAATTAAGATTTGGGTGTTTGCGGGAGGCTATAGGTCTACCTACAGAGTCATCCTCAGCCATTGCCTGATCTTCCCTGGCCCTAGCTTGATGAAGAGGGGTATTGAGCCCTGATCATATGTAGTTAGTAGGTTGGCCAAGGCACCAGCCACCCGTTGAGATACTACTGCTAGAGAATTATTGGGTCCTTTGACTGGCCAGTCAGTACTACATTGGACTCCTCTCTCTGGTTACGGCTCATTTCAATTTTGCCGACTCATACACAGAATACTATAGTCATCCTATTCTTTACACATTGTCTTCTCTAGAGCCTTATACACTTGACAACACTGAAATTACCAAACAATTCTTCTCGAGAGAGGTTAACTACTGCACTGTAATTGTTCAGTGGCTCTTTTCCTTTTGTTAGAAAATCAGACCATTGTTCTCTACTCTTGGGTAGTGTCATAGCCTTTTTACCATGGTCTTCCATTGTCTTGGGATAGAGACCTCTTGCTTGTGGGTACACACTGGCACACTATTCTGTGTTTATCTTCTTGCTGTTATTTTGAAGTTTTTATCCTCATGTTATTTTCAAGTTTTTATATCAAAGATTTATCTCAATATTGTTAATCTATGGATCATCCAGACAAGAGCCTCCATATACACCGCTCGAACAACACTTATGCATTAACCAAGACACGCACGATGCCTCCTGTACAGCTATTTGAACATGTATACACGCACGCTTGAGACCGTCACGTACAATTCATTTGTCTGTTTGATAGTCGGGACTAGAACGATATGAAACTGAACACGTAAACTTTTGTCTCTTTATATTTATATTCCTTTTCTGTCTCTTATGGTTGATGACATATGTTCTAGCTGTCAGTGGCCCGGAAAAAGGAAGGAGAAATAATCTTGATGAGTTGATGAGTTTCATGACGTTTTCTTGGTGCGAGGATCACTGTTGCCGCCTTTTGTGCACTGAATATTGTCAACAACGGCTCTATTGACATCGGCGGAATGTAGTAAGGACAGGAAACACATTTACTCTGACGTCTTTGTTGTTTCTGTTGCTCTTTGTTGTAGTTATTGGGGTTGTTGTTGATCGGGTTGCTTTTGTTGTCAATTTCTCTCTCTCTCTCTCTCTCTCTCTCTCTCTCTCTCTCTCTCTCTCTCTCTCTCACACACGACTAGGGCTTGCCACCTATAATTCTATTATGCTCTGTTATTTCAAGTAATGAATTAAGTACCAGTGGGTTAGTCAAATAGGATAGATTGGAGCCGAATTTAAATTAGCATAAGGCCAACAATGTCATCTTAAAAACAACTAACATCTAGAACCACCTATAGAAGGGGATAGAGAATATCGTTGAATAAGTGTGTAGACTTATTTATGCGTATATATACTGTATATACATACATATATAACTATATATACATATATATATTCAAATAAGCCTTATATTTTATATACATTAATGTCTTGATTCTCTTAACGACCTCGGGATCAGAGCCCTAGGCAAAATCACACAAAGACAAGAGCTTCTAACCGACCGGGAGTCGAACTCCGGTCCAGGAAACTTGTATAAACAGTGACACTACCACTTGGCCACGGAGAAAGATAAAAGTCAATGACAATTCTTCTGTACTTAAACTTGTCGAATGCAGGTTTTTTTTGTACATAGAATTGACATCAACCCATCTTCACCATCGTAGCTAATTGGTATGTTTGTGACTTTGCATTCGATTAATGATAAATTTTGCACATTTGGACATGATTTTCATATTCAGATAAGCCATATATTTTTTTATACATTAATGTCTGAATTCTCTTAACGACCTCTGGATCAGAGCCCCAGGTGAAATCACACAAAGACAAGGGCTTTTAACCGGCCGGGAGTCGACCCTTGGTCCGGGAAGGTTGTATAAACAGTGACACTACCACTTGGCCCCGAAGAAAGATAAAAGTTAATGACAATTCTTCTGTACTTATACATGTTGAATTTAGGTTTTATTTGTACTTAGAATTGACGTCAACCCATCTTCACCATCGTCGCTAATTGGTATGTTTGTAACTTGGCATTCGATTAATGATAAATTTTGCACATTTAGACGTGAACGCCAGACTGGGGTTCGAGTCCCGCTGAAATTCGTTAGTTTTTTGGTCGCTGCAACCTTATCATCCTTGTGAGCTAAGGATATGGGATTTGGGGGGAGCCTACAGTTCTATCTGCCGAGTCATCGGTAGCCATTGCCTGGTCTTCCTTGGTCATAGCTTGGGTGGAGAAGGGTCTTGGGCTCTTATCATATGTATATATGGTCAATCTCTAGGGCATTTTTGCCTGCTTGATAGGGCAATGTCACTGTCCCTTGCCTCTGCCATTCATTTGCCCTTTAAAACTCTAAAGCTACGCAATGCAAGTGAAGTTGTTAGTGAAACTGAATTCAAGATTCCTCTGCTAATGAAATCGTATATTCTTCATGTTTCAAAGGTACAGAAACAATCTTTCTGCAATATTAAAGAAAGAAGATCACTTAGATAAACTTTCTTCATGTATTGTATTGCTAAGGTAAATCATATTAGTACAGATACACTCTTTATTCAATAACGGGGAAACGTACTTTATAAATTCATGTAAACAAACATATTTTTCTTGTCTTGCTGAAGTAGTTGGAAGATTAAACACAGATTGATAAGCCTGAATAGATGTTTATTAGGAATTGCAGCAACACTAAATTATTATTAAAAGTTTATGAGGTAAATAAAAAGTAGACCTCACTTATGTGCATCCAGTCTGATGGGACATTCCGTCTGCACTGGTAAAAAAAAACCGTTATTTTAATCGGAAATTCTCCGTAAAAGTATACTGTATTCAGCCGTAATTCAGTAAAATTCAGGCGGTCGTAATTTTTATCGTACGTTGTTACTATCCTTTACGGGTTGATTACCGTTATATCACTCCTTTACGTCAATATATCCGTTTTAAAAGCAGTTAACGCCTGGCAACATTTATTCCAGGATTTTCACAATTTTTTTACGGCAATCGGTTCTTATATTTTTATTTTTATTTTCCGATGGATATTATCAACAATACCAAATTGTTAAATTACCCTTGAATTTAATAGCCTTGATATTTTAGGAATACAAAAACTACCTTTCATGAATTAAACGCATAGTTTTACTTATCCAATTGCATGAATAGTTTCCCTTTAGAAATGGAAATCCCAGCCGCTATGAATTTCAAAGAATTTGAAGATATTTTCCATTTATAATTTCACTTTCGTTTTCCTTTTTATGAATCAGCCAAAAGGAAAAAAAATAGCTATTCTATTGGAGAAGGGATTTTCAAGGCGTTACTTGTTTATCCGTTTTTAAATAAGAGATATTTGGTTATCCTCCCCAATATTTGGAATTATGTTTTCTTTAACGCTTGTGTTGTTAAGGGGTTTATAGATAAAGTTTTCTCTTTGCTATTTGACCCACAAAAAATATTAATTTTGAAATGCAATAAAAATAATTTATTCAATGTCATTTTTTTTTTTATTATTTACCAAGTAATTTGATGTCACCTTATTTATTGTTGAGAATTTTGTTGTTAGTCAAACGTGAGGATCTTTAGCTTTATATAAGCATTACGTACAGTATATATATATATATATATATATATATATATATATATATATATATATATGTGTGTGTGTGTGTGTGTGTGTGTGTGTGTGTGTGTATAATACAATGCATGTGTTCGTTTATTTACCAAAAGAGAGCTATTCATAGTAAGATTTTAAGTAAGGAAGTAAAACGAATACTTTCTACCAGGCTTTATACTAGCCAGGGCATGATAGATAAAATTGCAGTCTGCCCCTTAAGGATCAATCTGAGTCCCTTGTGTGAAGTCTGCTCTTTAAGGATCAATCTGAGTCTCTAGTGTGAAGTCTGCTGATGAAGGATCAATCTGAGTCTCTAGTGTGAATTCTGCTTTTTAAGAATCAACCAGGGTCTCTTGTGTAAAGTCTGCTGTTTATGGATCAACCTGAGTCTCTAGTGTGAAGTCTGCTGATGAATGATCAATCTGAGTCTCAAGTGTGAATTCAGCTTTTTAAGGATCAATCAGAGTGTCTTGTGTGAAGTCTGCTGTTCAAGGATCAATCTGAGTCTCAAGTGTGAATTCTGCTATTTCAGGATCAATCTGAGTCTAGTGTGAAGTCTGCTGTTTAAGGATCAATCTGAGTCTTAAGTGTGAATTCTGCTGTTTAAGGATCAATCTGAGTCTCTTGTGTAAAGTCTGCTGTTTAAGGATCAATCTGAGTCTCTTGTGTAAAGTCTGCTGTTTAAGGATCAACCTGAGTCTAGTGTGAATTCTGCTGTTTAAGGATCAATCTGAGTCTCTTGTGTAAAGTCTGCTGTTTAAGGATCAACCTGAGTCTCTAGTGTGAAGTCTGCTGTTTAAAGATCAATCTGAGTCTCTAGTGTGAAGTCTGCTATTTCAGGATCAATCTGAGTCTAGTGTGAAGTCTGCTGTTTAAGGATCAATCTGAGTCTAGTGTGAAGTCTGCTGTTTAAGGATCAATCTGAGTCTTAAGTGTGAATTCTGCTGTTTAAGGATCAATCTGAGTCTCTTGTGTAAAGTCTGCTGTTTAAGGATCAACCTGAGTCTCTAGTGTGAAGTCTGCTGTTTAAAGATGAATCTGAGTCTCAAGTGTGAGTTCTGCTTTTTAAGGATCAATCAGAGTGTCTTGTGTGAATTCTGCTGTTTAAGGATCAATCTGAGTCTCTAGTGTGGAGTCTGCTATTTCAGGATTAGTCTGAGTCTAGTGTGAAGTCTGCTGTTTAAGGATCAATTTGAGTCTCTAGTGTGAAGTCTGCTGTTTAAGGATCAATCTGAGTCTCTTGTGTAAAGTCTGCCTTTTAAGGATCAATCACAGTGTCTTGTGTGAATTCTGCTGGTTAAGGATCAATCTGATTCTCTTGTGTGAAGTGTGCTGTTTAAGGATCAATCTGAGTCTCTAGTGTGAAGTTTTCTGTTTAAGGATCAAACGTAATGTCTTGTGTGAATTCTGCTTTTTAAGGATCAATCTGAGTCTTTTGTGTGAAGTCTGCTGTTTAAGGATCAATCTGAGTCTCTAGTGTGAAGTCTGCTGTTTCAGGATCAATCTGAGTCTCTAGTGTGAAGTCTGCTGTTTAAGGATCAATCTGAGTGTCTTGTGTGAAGTCTGCTGTTTAAGGATCAATTTGAGTCTCTAGTGTGCAGTCTGCTGTTTCAGGATCAATGGGAGTCTAGTGTGAAGTGTGCTGTTTAAAGATCAATCTGAGTCTCTAGTGTGAAGTCTGCTGTTTAAGGATCAATCTGAGTGTCTTTTGTGAAGTCTGCTGTTTCAGGATCAATCTGAGTCTAGTGTGAAGTCTGCTGTTTAAAGGTCAATATGAGTCTCTAGTGTGAAGTGTGCTGTTTAAGAATCAATCTGAGTGTCTTGAGTGAAGTGTGCTGTTTAAGGATCAATCTGAGTCTCTAGTGTGAAGTCTGCTGTTTAAAGATCAATCTGAGTGTCTTATGTGAATTCTGCTTCCTAAGGATCAATCTGAGTCTCTACTGTGAAGTCTGCTGTGTAATGATCAATTTAAGTCTCTTGTGTGAAGTCTGCTGTTTCAGGATCAATATGAGTCTAGTGTGAAGTGTGCTGTTTAAGGATCAATCTGAGTCTCTAGTGTAAAGTATGCAGTTTAAGGATCAATCTAAGTGTCTTGTGTGAATTAAGCTGTTTAAGGATCAATCTGAGTTTCTAGTGTGAAGTCTGCTGTTTAAGGATCAATCAGAGTGTCTTGTGTGAATTCTGCTTTTTAAGGATCGATCTGAGTCTTTTGTGTGAAGTCTGCTGTTTAAGGATCAATCTGAGTCTCTAGTGCTCTAGTGTGAAGTCTGCTGTTTTAGGATCAATCCGAGTCTCTAGTGTGAAGTCTGCTGTTTAAGGATCAATCTGAGTGTCTTGTGTGAAGTCTGCTGTTTCAGGATCAATCTGAGTCTCTCGTGTGAAGTCTGCTGTTTAAGGATCAATCTGAGTGTCTTGTGTGAAGTCTGCCGTTTAAGGATCAATTTGAGTCTCTAGTGTTCAGTCTGCTGTTTCAGGATCAATGTGAGTCTAGTGTGAAGTGTGCTGTTTAAAGATCAATCTGAGTCTCTAGTGTAAAGTGTGCTGTTTAAGGATCAATCTGAGTGTCTTGTGTGAAGTCTGCTGTTTAAGGATCAATTTCAGTCTCTAGTGTGAAGTCTGCTGTTTAAAGATCAATCGGAGTCTTTAGTGTGAAGTCTGCTGTTTAAGGATCAATCTGAGTGTCTTTTGTTAAGTCTGCTGTTTCAGGATCAATCTGAGTCTAGTGTGAAGTCTGATGTTTAAAGATCAATCTGAGTCTCTAGTGTAAAGTGTGCTGTTTAAGGATCAATCTGAGTGTCTTGTGTGAAGTCTGCTGTTTAAGGATCAATTTCAGTCTCTAGTGTGAAGTCTGATGTTTAAAGATCAATCGGAGTCTTTAGTGTGAAGTCTACTGTTTAAGGATCAATCTGAGTGTCTTGTGTGAAGTCTGCTGTTTAAGGGTCGTTTTGAGTCTCTAGTGTGAAGTCAGCTGTTGAAGGATCAATCTGTGTCTTTTGTGTGAAGTCTGCTGTTTAAAGATCAATCTGATTCTTTTGTGTGAAGTCTGCTGTTTCAGGATCAATCTGAGTCTAGTTTGAAGTATGCTGTTTAAAGATCAATCTGAGTCTCTAGTGTGAAGTCTGTTGTTTAAGGATCAATCTGAGAGTCTAGTGTGAAGTCTGCTGTTGAAGGATCAATCTGATTCTCTTGTGTGTAGTCTGCTGTTTCAGGATCAATCTGAGTCTAGTTTGAAGTCTGCTGTTTAAAGATTAATCTGAGTCTCTAGTGTGAAGTCTGCTGTTTCAGGATCAATCTGAGTCTAGTTTGAAGTATGCTGTTTAAAGATCAATCTGAGTGTCTTGTGTGAAGTCTGCTGTTTAAGGATCAATTTGAGTCTCTAGTGTGATTTCTGCTGTTTCAGGATCAATGTGAGTCTACTGTGAAGTGTGCTGTTTAAAAATCAATCTGAGTCTAGTGTGAAGTCTGCTGTTTAAGGATCAATCTGAGTGTCTTTTGTGAAGTCCGCTATTTCAGGATCAATCTGAGTCTAGTGTGAGTTCTGCTGTTTAAAGATCAATCTGAGTCTTTAGTGTGAAGACTGCTGTTTAAGGATCAATCTGAGTGTCTTGTGTGAAGTCTGCTGTTTAAGGATCGATTTGAGTCTCTAGTGTGAATTCTACTGTTGGAGGATCAATCTGCGTCTTTTGTGTGAAGTCTGCTGTTGAAGGATCAATCTGATTCTCTTGTGTGTAGTCTACTGTTTTAGTATCAATCTGAGTCTAGTGTGAAGTCTGCTATTTAAAGATCAATCTGAGTCTCAAGTGTGAAGTATGCTGTTTAAAGATCAATCTGAGTCTCTAGTGTGAAGTCTGCTGTTTGAGGATCAATCTGAGCCTAGTGTGAAGTCTGCTGTTTAAGGTTCAATCAGAGTCTCTAGTGTGAAGTCTGCTGTTTAAGGTTCAATCAGAGTCTCTAGTGTGAAGTCTGCTGTTTAAGGATTAATCTGAGTCTCTAGTGGGAAGTCTGGTGGTTAAGGATCAATCTGAGTCTCCTGTGTGAAGTCTGCTGTTTCAGGATCAATCTGAGTCTATTGTGAAGTCTGTTCTTTAAAAATCAATCTGAGTCTCTAGAGTGAAGTGTGCTGTTTAAGGATCAATCTTGAGTGTCTTTTGTGAAGTCTGTTGTTTAAGGATCAATCTGAGTCTCTAGTGTGAAGTCTGGTGTTTAAAGATCAATATAAGTCTCTAGTGTGAAGTCTGCTGTTTAAGGATCAATCTGAGTGTCTTGTGTGAATTCTGCTTTTTAAGGATCAATCTGAGTCTTTTGTGTGAAGTGTGCTGTTTAAGGATGAATCTGAGTCTCTTTTGTGAAGTCTGCCGTTTAAGGATCAATCTGAGTCTCTTTTGTGAAGTCTGCTGTTTAAGGATCAATCTGAGTCTCTTTTGTGAAGTCTGCTGTTTCAGGATCAATCTGAGTCACTTGTGTGAAGTCTGCTGTTTCAGGATCAATCTGAGTCTCTTTTGTGAAGTCTGCTGTTTCAGGATCAATCTGAGTCTTTTGTGTAAAGTGTGCTGTTTAAGGATTAATCTGAGTCTAAAGTGTGAAGTCTGCTGTTTCAGGATCAATCTGAGTCTAGTGTGAAGTCTGCTGTTTAAGGATCAATCTGAGTCTTTAGTGTGAAGTCTGCCGTTTAAGGATCATTCTGTGTGTCTTGTGTGAAGTCTGCTGTTTAAGGATCAATCTGAGTCTCTAGTGTGAAGTCTGCCGTTTAAGGATCAATCTGAATGTCTTGTGTGAATTCTGCTTTTTAAGGATCAATCTGAGTCTTTTGTGTAAAGTGTGCTGTTTAAGGATTAATCTGAGTCTAAAGTGTGAGGTCTGCTGTTTCAGGATCAATCTGAGTCTAGTGTGAAGTCTGCTGTTTAAGGATCAATCTGAGTCTTTAGTGTGAAGTCTGCCGTTTAAGGATCATTCTGAGTGTCTTGTGTGAAGTCTGCTGTTTAAGGATTAATCCGAGTCTAAAGTGTGAAGTTTGCTGTTTAAGGATCAATCTGAGAGTCTTTTGTGAAGTCGGCTGTTTAAGGATCAATCTGAGTGTCTTTTGTGAAGTCTGCTGTTTAAGGATCAATCTGAGTCTCTTGTGTGAAGTCTGCTGTTTAAGGATTAATCTGAGTCTAAAGTGTGAAGTTTGCTGTTTAAGGATCAATCTGAGTGTCTAGTGTGAAGTCTGCTGTTTAAGGATCAATCTGAGTCTCTAGTGTGAAGTCTGCCGTTTAATGATCAATCTGAGTGTCTTGTGTGAATTCTGCTTTTTAAGGATCAATCTGATTCTTTTGTGTAAAGTGTGCTGTTTAAGGATTAATCTGAGTCTAAAGTGTGAAGTCTGCTGTTTTAGGATCAATCTGAGTCTAGTGTGAAGTCTGCTGTGTAAGGATCAATCTGAGTCTTTAGTGTGAAGTCTGTCGTTTAAGGATCATTCAGTGTGTCTTTTGTGAAGTCTGCTGTTTAAGGATCAATCTGAGTCTCTAGTGTGAAGTCTGCTGTTTCAGGATCAATCTGAGTCTCTTTTGTGAAGTCTGCTGTTTCAGGATCAATCTGAGTCTCTCTTGTGAAGTCTGCTGTTTGAGGATCAATTTGAGTCTCTTGTGTGAAGTCTGCTGTTTAAGGATCAATCTGAGTTTTTTGTGAAGTCTGCTGTTTAAGGATCAATCTGAGTCTCTTGTGTGAAGTCTGCTGTTTCAGGATCAATCTGAGTCACTTGTGTGAAGTCTGCTGTTTCAGGATAAATCTGAGTGTCTTTTGTGAAGTCTGCTGTTTCAGGATCAATCCGAGTCTCTTGTGAAGTCTGCTGTTTCAGGATCAATCTGAGTCTCTTGTGAAGTCTGCTGTTTCAGGATCAGTCTGAGTCTCTTGTGTGAAGTCTGCTGTTAAAGGATCAATCTGAGTCTCTTTTGTGAAGTCTGCTGTTTCAGGATCAATCTGAGTCTCTTGTGTGAAGTGTGCTGTTTCAGGATCAATCTGAGTCTCTTGTGTGAAGTCTGCTGTTTCAGGATCAATCTGAGTCTCTTTAGTGAAGAGTGCTGTTCAAGGATCAATCTGAGTCTCTAGTGTGAAGTCTGCTGTTTAAGGATCAATCTGAGTGTCTTGTATGAATTCTGCTTTTTATGAATCAATCTGAGTCTTTTGTGTGAAGTGTGCTGTTTAAGGATTAATCTGAGTTTAAAGTGTGAAGTCTGCTGTTTCAGGATCAATCTGACTCTAGTGTGAAGTCTGCTGTTTAAGGATCAATCTGAGTCTTTAGTGTGAAGTCTGCCGTTTAAGGATCATTCTAAGTGTCTTGTGTGAAGTCTGCTGTTTAAGGATCAATCTGAGTCTCTAGTATGAAGTCTGCTGTTTCAGGATCAATCTGAGTCTCTTTTGTGAAGTCTGCTGTTTCAGGATCAATCTGAGTCTTTTGTGTAAAGTGTGCTGTTTAAGGATTATTCTGAGTCTAAAGTGTGAAATCTGGTGTTTCAGGATCAATCTGAGTCTAGTGTGAATTCTGCTTTTTAAGAATCAACCAGGGTCTCTTGTGTAAAGTCTGCTGTTTATGGATCAACCAGGGTCTCTTGTGTAAAGTCTGCTGTTTATGGATCAACCTGAGTCTCTAGTGTGAAGTCTGCTGATGAATGATCAATCTGAGTCTCAATTGTGAATTCAGCTTTTTAAGGATCAATCAGAGTGTCTTGTGTGAATTCTGCTGTTCAAGGATCAATCTGAGTCTCTAGTGTGAAGTCTGCTATTTCAGGATCAATCTGAGTCTAGTGTGAAGTCTGCTGTTTAAGGATCAATCTGAGTCTTAAGTGTGAATTCTGCTGTTTAAGGATCAATCTGAGTCTCTTGTGTAAAGTCTGCTGTTTAAGGATCAATCTGAGTCTCTTGTGTAAAGTCTGCTGTTTAAGGATCAACCTGAGTCTAGTGTGAATTCTGCTGTTTAAGGATCAATCTGAGTCTCTTGTGTAAAGTCTGCTGTTTAAGGATCAACCTGAGTCTCTAGTGTGAAGTCTGCTGTTTAAAGATCAATCTGAGTCTCTAGTGTGAAGTCTGCTATTTCAGGATCAATCTGAGTCTAGTGTGAAGTCTGCTGTTTAAGGATCAATCTGAGTCTTAAGTGTGAATTCTGCTGTTTAAGGATCAATCTGAGTCTCTTGTGTAAAGTCTGTTGTTTAAGGATCAACCTGAGTCTCTAGTGTGAAGTCTGCTGTTTAAAGATGAATCTGAGTCTCAAGTGTGAGTTCTGCTTCTTAAGGATCAATCAGAGTGTCTTGTGTGAATTCTGCTGTTTAATGATCAATCTGAGTCTCTAGTGTGGAGTCTGCTATTTCAGGATTAGTCTGAGTCTAGTGTGAAGTCTGCTGTTTAAGGATCAATCTGAGTCTTTAGTGTGAAGTCTGCTGTTTAAGGATCAATCTGAGTCTCTTGTGTAAAGTCTGCCTTTTAAGGATCAATCACAGTGTCTTGTGTGAATTCTGCTGGTTAAGGATCAATCTGATTCTCTTGTGTGAAGTGTGCTGTTTAAGGATCAATCTGAGTCTCTAGTGTGAAGTTTTCTGTTTAAGGATCAAACGTAATGTCTTGTGTGAATTCTGCTTTTTAAGGATCAATCTGAGTCTTTTGTGTGAAGTCTGCTGTTTAAGGATCAATCTGAGTCTCTAGTGTGAAGTGTGCTGTTTAAAGATCAATCTGAGTCTCTAGTGTGAAGTCTGCTGTTTAAGGATCAATCTGAGTGTCTTGTGTGAAGTCTGCTGTTTAAGGATCAATTTGAGTCTCTAGTGTGCAGTCTGCTGTTTCAGGATCAATGGGAGTCTAGTGTGAAGTGTGCTGTTTAAAGATCAATCTGAGTCTCTAGTGTGAAGTCTGCTGTTTAAGGATCAATCTGAGTGTCTTTTGTGAAGTCTGCTGTTTCAGGATCAATCTGAGTCTAGTGTGAAGTCTGCTGTTTAAAGGTCAATATGAGTCTCTAGTGTGAAGTGTGCTGTTTAAGAATCAATCTGAGTGCCTTGAGTGAAGTGTGCTGTTTAAGGATCAATCTGAGTCTCTAGTGTGAAGTCTGCTGTTTAAAGATCAATCTGAGTGTCTTATGTGAATTCTGCTTCTTAAGGATCAATCTGAGTCTCTACTGTGAAGTCTGCTGTGTAATGATCAATTTAAGTCTCTTGTGTGAAGTCTGCTGTTTCAGGATCAATATGAGTTTAGTGTGAAGTGTGCTGTTTAAGGATCAATCTGAGTCTCTAGTGTAAAGTATGCAGTTTAAGGATCAATCTAAGTGTCTTGTGTGAATTAAGCTGTTTAAGGATCAATCTGAGTTTCTAGTGTGAAGTCTGCTGTTTAAGGATCAATCAGAGTGTCTTGTGTGAATTCTGCTTTTTAAGGATCGATCTGAGTCTTTTGTGTGAAGTCTGCTGTTTAAGGATCAATCTGAGTCTCTAGTGCTCTAGTGTGAAGTCTGCTGTTTCAGGATCAATCCGAGTCTCTAGTGTGAAGTCTGCTATTTAAGGATCAATCTGAGTGTCTTGTGTGAAGTCTGCTGTTTCAGGATCAATCTGAGTCTCTCGTGTGAAGTCTGCTGTTTAAGGATCAATCTGAGTGTCTTGTGTGAAGTCTGCCGTTTAGGGATCAATTTGAGTCTCTAGTGTTCAGTCTGCTGTTTCAGGATCAATGTGAGTCTAGTGTGAAGTGTGCTGTTTAAAGATCAATCTGAGTCTCTAGTGTAAAGTGTGCTGTTTAAGGATCAATCTGAGTGTCTTGTGTGAAGTCTGCTGTTTAAGGATCAATTTCAGTCTCTAGTGTGAAGTCTGCTGTTTAAAGATCAATCGGAGTCTTTAGTGTGAAGTCTGCTGTTTAAGGATCAATCTGAGTGTCTTTTGTTAAGTCTGCCGTTTCAGGATCAATCTGAGTCTAGTGTGAAGTCTGATGTTTAAAGATCAATCTGAGTCTCTAGTGTAAAGTGTGCTGTTTAAGGATCAATCTGAGTGTCTTGTGTGAAGTCTGCTGTTTAAGGATCAATTTCAGTCTCTAGTGTGAAGTCTGCTGTTTAAAGATCAATCGGAGTCTTTAGTGTGAAGTCTACTGTTTAAGGATCAATCTGAGTGTCTTGTGTGAAGTCTGCTGTTTAAGGGTCGTTTTGAGTCTCTAGTGTGAAGTCAGCTGTTGAAGGATCAATCTGTGTCTTTTGTGTGAAGTCTGCTGTTTAAAGATCAATCTGATTTTTTTTGTGTGAAGTCTGCTGTTTCAGGATCAATCTGAGTCTAGTTTGAAGTATGCTGTTTATAGATCAATCTGAGTCTCTAGTGTGAAGTCTGTTGTTTAAGGATCAATCTGAGAGTCTAGTGTGAAGTCTGCTGTTGAAGGATCAATCTGATTCTCTTGTGTGTAGTCTGCTGTTTCAGGATCAATCTGAGTCTAGTTTGAAGTCTGCTGTTTGAAGATTAATCTGAGTCTCTAGTGTGAAGTCTGCTGTTTCAGGATCAATCTGAGTCTAGTTTGAAGTATGCTGTTTAAAGATCAATCTGAGTGTCTTGTGTGAAGTCTGCTGTTTAAGGATCAATTTGAGTCTCTAGTGTGATTTCTGCTGTTTCAGGATCAATGTGAGTCTACTGTGAAGTGTGCTGTTTAAAAATCAATCTGAGTCTAGTGTGAAGTCTGCTGTTTAAGGATCAATCTGAGTGTCTTTTGTGAAGTCCGCTGTTTCAGGATCAATCTGAGTCTAGTGTGAGTTCTGCTGTTTAAAGATCAATCTGAGTCTTTAGTGTGAAGACTGCTGTTTAAGGATCAATCTGAGTGTCTTGTGTGAAGTCTGCTGTTTAAGGATCGATTTGAGTCTCTAGTGTGAAGTCTACTGTTGGAGGATCAATCTGCGTCTTTTGTGTGAAGTCTGCTGTTGAAGGATCAATCTGATTCTCTTGTGTGTAGTCTACTGTTTCAGTATCAATCTGAGTCTAGTGTGAAGTCTGCTATTTAAAGATCAATCTGAGTCTCAAGTGTGAAGTATGCTGTTTAAAGATCAATCTGAGTCTCTAGTGTGAAGTCTGCTGTTTGAGGATCAATCTGAGCCTAGTGTGAAGTCTGCTGTTTAAGGTTCAATCAGAGTCTCTAGTGTGAAGTCTGCTGTTTAAGGTTCAATCAGAGTCTCTAGTGTGAAGTCTGCTGTTTAAGGATTAATCTGAGTCTCTAGTGGGAAGTCTGGTGGTTAAGGATCAATCTGAGTCTCCTGTGTGAAGTCTGCTGTTTCAGGATCAATCTGAGTCTATTGTGAAGTCTGTTCTTTAAAGATCAATCTGAGTCTCTAGAGTGAAGTGTGCTGTTTAAGGATCAATCTTGAGTGTCTTTTGTGAAGTCTGTTGTTTAAGGATCAATCTGAGTCTCTAGTGTGAAGTCTGGTGTTTAAAGATCAATATAAGTCTCTAGTGTGAAGTCTGCTGTTTAAGGATCAATCTGAGTGTCTTGTGTGAATTCTGCTTTTTAAGGATCAATCTGAGTCTTTTGTGTGAAGTGTGCTGTTTAAGGATCAATCTGAGTCTCTTTTGTGAAGTCTGCCGTTTAAGGATCAATCTGAGTCTCTTTTGTGAAGTCTGCTGTTTAAGGATCAATCTGAGTCTCTTTTGTGAAGTCTGCTGTTTCAGGATCAATCTGAGTCACTTGTGTGAAGTCTGCTGTTTCAGGATCAATCTGAGTCTCTTTTGTGAAGTCTGCTGTTTCAGGATCAATCTGAGTCTTTTGTGTAAAGTGTGCTGTTTAAGGATTAATCTGAGTCTAAAGTGTGAAGTCTGCTGTTTCAGGATCAATCTGAGTCTAGTGTGAAGTCTGCTGTTTAAGGATCAATCTGAGTCTTTAGTGTGAAGTCTGCCGTTTAAGGATCATTCTGTGTGTCTTGTGTGAAGTCTGCTGTTTAAGGATCAATCTGAGTCTCTAGTGTGAAGTCTGCCGTTTAAGGATCAATCTGAATGTCTTGTGTGAATTCTGCTTTTTAAGGATCAATCTGAGTCTTTTGTGTAAAGTGTGCTGTTTAAGGATTAATCTGAGTCTAAAGTGTGAGGTCTGCTGTTTCAGGATCAATCTGAGTCTAGTGTGAAGTCTGCTGTTTAAGGATCAATCTGAGTCTTTAGTGTGAAGTCTGCCGTTTAAGGATCATTCTGAGTGTCTTGTGTGAAGTCTGCTGTTTAAGGATTAATCCGGGTCTAAAGTGTGAAGTTTGCTGTTTAAGGATCAATCTGAGAGTCTTTTGTGAAGTCGGCTGTTTAAGGATCAATCTGAGTGTCTTTTGTGAAGTCTGCTGTTTAAGGATCAATCTGAGTCTCTTGTGTGAAGTCTGCTGTTTAAGGATTAATCTGAGTCTAAAGTATGAAGTTTGCTGTTTAAGGATCAATCTGAGTGTCTAGTGTGAAGTCTGCTGTTTAAGGATCAATCTGAGTCTCTAGTGTGAAGTCTGCCGTTTAATGATCAATCTGAGTGTCTTGTGTGAATTCTGCTTTTTAAGGATCAATCTGATTCTTTTGTGTAAAGTGTGCTGTTTAAGGATTAATCTGAGTCTAAAGTGTGAATTCTGCTGTTTTAGGATCAATCTGAGTCTAGTGTGAAGTCTGCTGTTTAAGGATCAATCTGAGTCTTTAGTGTGAAGTCTGTCGTTTAAGGATCATTCAGTGTGTCTTTTGTGAAGTCTGCTGTTTAAGGATCAATCTGAGTCTCTTTTGTGAAGTCTGCTGTTTCAGGATCAATCTGAGTCTCTTTTGTGAAGTCTGCTGTTTCAGGATCAATCTGAGTCTCTCTTGTGAAGTCTGCTGTTTAAGGATCAATTTGAGTCTCTTTTGTGAAGTCTGCTGTTTAAGGATCAATCTGAGTTTTTTGTGAAGTCTGCTGTTTAAGGATCAATCTGAGTCTCTTGTGTGAAGTCTGCTGTTTCAGGATCAATCTGAGTCACTTGTGTGAAGTCTGCTGTTTCAGGATAAATCTGAGTGTCTTTTGTGAAGTCTGCTGTTTCAGGATCAATCTGAGTTTCTTGTGAAGTTTGCTGTTTCAGGATCAATCTGAGTCTCTTGTGAAGTCTGCTGTTTCAGGATCAGTCTGAGTCTCTTGTGTGAAGTCTGCTGTTAAAGGATCAATCTGAGTCTCTTTTGTGAAGTCTGCTGTTGAAGGATCAATCTGAGTCTCTTGTGTGAAGTGTGCTGTTTCAGGATCAATCTGAGTCTCTTGTGTGAAGTCTGCTGTTTCAGGATCAATCTGAGTCTCTTTAGTGAAGAGTGCTGTTTAAGGATCAATCTGAGTCTCTAGTGTGAAGTCTGCTGTTTAAGGATCAATCTGAGTGTCTTGTATGAATTCTGCTTTTTATGAATCAATCTGAGTCTTTTGTGTGAATTGTGCTGTTTAAGGATTAATCTGAGTTTAAAGTGTGAAGTCTGCTGTTTCAGGATCAATCTGAGTCTAGTGTGAAGTCTGCTGTTTAAGGATCAATCTGAGTCTTTAGTGTGAAGTCTGCCGTTTAAGGATCATTCTAAGTGTCTTGTGTGAAGTCTGCTGTTTAAGGATCAATCTGAGTCTCTAGTGTGAAGTCTGCTGTTTCAGGATCAATCTGAGTCTCTTTTGTGAAGTCTGCTGTTTCAGGATCAATCTGAGTCTTTTGTGTAAAGTGTGCTGTTTAAGGATTAATCTGAGTCTAAAGTGTGAAATCTGCTGTTTCAGGATCAATCTGAGTCTAGTGTGAAGTCTGCTGTTTCAGGATCAATCTGAGTCTCTTGTGTGAAGTCTGCTGTTTAAGGATTAATCTGAGTTTCTGGTGTGAATTTTTGTCAAAGGGGTAATGAAGGCGAGAGTGCTCGATTTGCTGGACCTGTTCTTTACTTTGTGATTTTTTTTTATCTAGGTTACGATTGGTGGACTGGATTGGCGTACGACTGAAACAAAACGTTTGGTTGCGTGTTAGATTGACATTTGTCTGTACATTTTATTCGTTATTTGTGTATATACTCAATCATTTGTTAAAATAATAGCTAGTTAAAGATCTTGCTTTTAGTTTTGTTTTTTATGTGTTGAAGCATTTGGGTGTTTCGTGTAAATATGTTTATATTTATCTCTCTCTCTCTCTCTCTCTCTCTCTCTCTCTCTCTCTCTCTCTCTCTCTCTCTCTCTCTCGCCAACACACAGATACACACACACACACACACACACACATATATATATATATATATATATATATATATATATATACGTGTGTGTTTGTATATTTTTTTAGGTGTATTTTTCGATATAATGATGAATGTCCGAAACATATTTTAATAGATCTTTAATTATTAGAAAGAAAATAAAAAAAATATTGCATAGAAGTCAAGGACTTCTTTCTTAAGCATTTCTCGAATTTGGAAGGTTGATATGAAGACAAATTAATTGTATTTTGAGAATGTAAATTATAGGTAACATAGAGAGGTTGGATTTGATTTCATGAAATGGAAAATAAATGGAAAAGCGATAGATATGACAAAGTATTAGTATCAATGACAGTAATAAAAAGATAATGATAATAGTAATGAAAGTGATAATGATAAGGATCTTAACAAAGTTATTTTAACTTCATGAAGTGACTATGATTTCTTTTGCATTTATAAAGGCAAAGAAATAAAGTATTCTATAAACATATGCATTCTTTGGCTTTTTATTAATTATTGCTCATTTGTGCCATGTAATGATAGAGACCTATGTATAATCAAGTTAATAATACAATTTTACTCCAGGCTATTGTTTTTTTGCAGTTGGGAAGTTATTTTTAAAAAAGAGAATATTATTAAAAAAAAAACAGTAAAAAAAGTAGCTTGTGCGTAAGTCAGGGTTCAATAGTTTCGTCAGCTTTTTCGTAACTTTTTTTTTCCGAGGAACATTCCGATGATGGAAAAAAATTGAGAAAACGAAGGTAACTTTTGATTGTGTACCTCCGAGTAAAAGTTGCGAATTGTTTGACCAGACTCCATAATAGGGTTGCCTCAAGCAGAAAGTCTCAAGGCTTACGTCCCTCCGTCCATTTGATTGCCTAACCTCACGTCCCTCCGTTCGTTTGATTGCCCAGCCATACGTCCCTCCGTTCGTTTATTGCTCAGTCATACGTTCCTCCGTTCGTTTGATTGCCTAACCATACGTCCCTCCGTTCGTTTGATTGCCCAGCCATACGTCCCTCCGTTCGTTTGATTGCCCAGCCATACGTCCCTCCGTTTGTTTGATTGCCCAGCCATACGTCCCTCCGTTTGTTTGATTGCCCAGCCATACGTCCCTCCGTTCGTTTATTGCTCAGTCATACGTTCCTCCGTTCGTTTGATTGCCTAACCATACGTCCCTCCGTTCGTTTGATTGCCCAGCCATACGTCCCTCCGTTTGTTTGATTGCCCAACCATACGTCCCTCCGTTTGTTTGATTGCCCAACCATACGTCCCTCCGTTTGTTTGATTGCCCAGCCATACGTCCCTCCGTTCGTTTATTGCTCAGTCATACGTTCCTCCGTTCGTTTGATTGCCTAACCATACGTCCCTCCGTTCGTTTGATTGCCCAGCCATACGTCCCTCCGTTCGTTTGATTGCCCAGCCATACGTCCCTCCGTTTGTTTGATTGCCCAGCCATACGTCCCTCCGTTCGTTTATTGCTCAGTCATACGTTCCTCCGTTCGTTTGATTGCCTAACCATACGTCCCTCCGTTCGTTTGATTGCCCAGCCATACGTCCCTCCGTTCGTTTGATTGCCCAGCCATACGTCCCTCCGTTTGTTTGATTGCCCAGCCATACGTCCCTCCGTTTGTTTGATTGCCCAGCCATACGTCCCTCCGTTCGTTTATTGCTCAGTCATACGTTCCTCCGTTCGTTTGATTGCCTAACCATACGTCCCTCCGTTCGTTTGATTGCCCAGCCATACGTCCCTCCGTTCGTTTGATTGCCCAACCATACGTCCCTCCGTTTGTTTGATTGCCCAACCATACGTCCCGCTGTTCGTTTGATTGCCTAACCATACGTCCCTCCGTTTGATTGCCTAATCATACGTCCCTCCTTTCGTTTGATTGCCTAATCATACGTCCCTCCGTTTGATTGCCTAATCATACGTCCCTCCTTTCGTTTGATTGCCTAATCATACGTCCCTCCTTTCGTTTGATTTTCTAATCATACGTCCCTCCTTTCGTTTGATTGCCTAACCATTTGACCAAAGGTGGATCTTGTGGCAAATCCTCAGCCCACAAGGCTATGATGTCACTTGTTTTGTTTGGTTAATTTAGCTTTATTTTTGTTTTGTATTTTAAAATTTGTTTTGTGATATCCTTTTTTTAAAACCAGCACCTAAAATTCACATTGAATTGTACTTGGTTTAAGCAAGTAGCGATTTCCTTTGAAGAGCTTTTATCATAAATATTTCTATTAGAAAATATTTTTTTTTATCATAAACTTCTTTTTGAATATATTTGTGTTACTAGGTGTGTAAACTATTTTACACCTTGTGGTAGGGGTGTAAGAATAATTTACCACATTCTTGCGTGTGGTAGAAAGTCACTAAAAGGACAGCTGCTGCCTTGCAGTTTTGCCTTTTTAGTAAAAGTATTAATTGCATTACTTAATGTGAGGTTAGGCCTTCCGCCTATAACTGTGGTTGATGACTGCATTAGCGTGCGATCGTAAAAACCCTCTGCCAAATTGGTAACCTTGCTTGATACTATGGTGAGTAGTAAAGCATATAGGGTTAGGATGGCCTTACTTGAAAGTATAGGCTCGGTTATTGAACGGGTGGAGCAATTTGGATACTTGAGATATCCTATAAATCAAGAAGAAGCATTTGAGGCTGAAGTCTAGAATAAGATTAAAAATAAGAATTGGTGAAGTGGAGGAGGTTCGAGGGAGTGGAGTGTGATGAGAAAATGCTAATCAAGCTAAAAGTCAAGATCTATAGAAAACTCGGTAATAAGACCAAATTTAATGTGTGAATCGGAAGGGTGGGCTCTAAGACGAAAAGAGGAAGCAAAGATTGAGAAATAAGAAATGAGAGTGTTGACGTGGCTTATGAGAATATCACTGCTTTAAAGATTGGAAAATTATTAAATAAGAAAATTGCAAGCGTAGTAAAGATTAAATAGTTGATAGAGTGTCACGACTGGAGGGAGGGAGTAGAAAATGTCAGACCCCCTTTTAAAGGGGGATTCGGATAAGATCGAGACGGAGACAGAGAATTAGACGGCGAGATAGGGTGAAGGATGATATAGAATACATTGGAGAAGGCGCGTCAGGTAACCGTCTCCTTAATGTAAGGATAACGGTGGGAGAGAAGAAGAGGTGTGTATTTTAACATAGGGAAGTATGCCCTTGTGTTAAATAAAAAGGCTAACTTAAGACTTGATGCTAAAAGAGAGAAGTATAAACACCCCCCTGCATCTACTATACCTTCAAAAGAAGGGTTGGAAGGACCTCCTCTCGAACAATGTTAGGCTATAGGGATTAACGACAGCAAAAGGAAGGACACCTAGAAGAGAGAGTGGAGATTGTAGGAACCAAATAAAATGCATAACTTAAACATCTGAAAAAACAATGGATAGTTCAATGCAATTCATCGTCCCTGAATTCTTTGGATGATTTAATTCACTCTTCAAATTTCATAGAATGAGAGAGAGAGAGAGAGAGAGAGAGAGAGAGAGAGAGAGAGAGAGAGAGAGAGAGAGAGAGAGAGAGAACTTTGATGGTGTTATGCTACACTCGTCGAGGACTACTTAACATTAATAGTGATGATGTTGTAGACATTTTCACGAGATACTGAAAAGTTTTGGTTATTATTTCTTTTTCCTCTTTTGCTTCGATTTGTCTTTGCCTTTACTTTCATTCGCCTATTACGGAAATTTAGTGTGGGGAAGTTACTTGTAAGACGAGAGAGAGAGAGAGAGAGAGAGAGAGAGAGAGAGAGAGAGAGAGAGAGAGAGAGAGAGAGAGAGAGATATGAGAGGCTGCTGGGTTATGCTTTTAGAATATCTCTCGAGCAACAGTTTCTACTATTCTTGGCTAAATACTTCTCGGAAAATACTGGTCAAATGTTGTTATTTCATTTTTCAATAACGGAATGGCAAAGGCTCATTACTTTTTGCAAGAGTAAACTTTACACGTATTGATTTGCATGTTATTGATTGTGGTATGGGTCGAGCTACCAAAGATTTATTTCATTTATTTTATTCATTTTTTATTTTCTTGTGGTGGGGATGGCGTGATGGGGACTTCTAGCTCTTTGTCCATAAGGTTAGGTAAGAGTTTACAAAGGCACAAGTTATCTATTGCTTTTATTAGAATATGCTTTTATATATATATATATATATATATATATATATATATATATATATATATATATATATATATATATATATATATATATGTATCACTTCATAGATAGAAACAATAATTGAATCGGTTAAATATTACTGATGCGGATCGTGTTTAGTGGTAATTTTAACGTATTTCAAAGTGATATATCTCTCGTTTTACACACACACACACACACACACACATATATATATATATTATATATATATATATATATATATATATATATATATATATATATATATCATCCTCATCCTTATCATGATCATCATCAGCTGTTGCTAGCCTACTGCAGGACAAAGGCTTGAGTACAAGTCCTTTCACACGCATCTGTTCATGGGCATCATATGCCAGTGTATTCGTTTTTTTTTTTTTTTTTTTTTTTTTTTTTTTTTTTTGTGGGGACCAATTCTGTTATCTGTTCCGCCCATCTGTTATCTTTCATTCTAATTATATTTCCTGCCCGTAATCATTAAGTTTTATTACGTTAGAATATCCTCTACTTTAGTTTGCACTCTTATCCATGTTATTGTTATTATTACTGCTCTTATTACATCTAATACTATTATTATTATTATTATTATTATTATTATTATTATTATTATTATTATTATTATTATTATTACACTGGTTGGAAAGACAGAATGCTACAACCCCAAGGGCTCCAACAGGGAAATTATCCCAGTAAAGAAAGGAAATAAGGAAATATCAAATGAAAGTATGTAAGTAATGAATAAAGATTATAAATATTTAAACGACATGACTTTTGTCAACCTGCGCAACAGAGAAAAATTTACAAAAAGTTCGAACTTAAAAAGTTCCACTGATACAACTCCCTAATTTGGAAGATCGTTCCAAATTCTGGTCACAGCTGGAAAAAAACTTTATAATAGTGGTTAGTATTGCACAATATGATAGAGGTGGCCAGTCTGTGTAAAATAACTGCATACTAAGTACTAATTATAGGATGGTACATTCTGGGAATATCTGAATGTAAAGGATTGTCAGAATTATGAAAACTCTTGTTTAACATGCATAGAGACTTAACGAGAGTGTGTATAAAAGTTAACTTACATATAAATATTTACTTACACATAAATATATAGATTATATGGTTTTTTATTTCTGAATTTGGTTGTATTCCATAATGTAGATTGCCTCCAGAGAAAGCTAGCACGAACTGTCTCTTCCATATTGAATATGTATTGTGGAATCGTGAACTTTCACAAACCGAAGTTGCTTATTGGCAATGTGATGGAACTATTTACCCTCTTGCTAATACAGAAAATATATGCAACTACTTCTTTGTAAAATGGAATGTGTGTGCAATTAGAAACCTCTGCATCAACCCTTGCGACTGACTGCTATCTCGAGAAATTAATTGCCGGAACTTCTACGGGAAAAAAGGTGCTCTTCTGTTACAAGTTGCTCACTAATGGCCTATTCTCGTAGTTCTGTACGGCAGCAGATTTATGGAGGGGAGATTTAAAGATGTAAGATGAGCTCCGTTATGTTTTAATCTTCGTTGTTAATTAATGGCTTTCAAACTTTAAAATCCATAGTCGGGGACGTCCATATTAGATGGAGTGGACACATGTTGAGGATGGATGGTGAAGAGAGAGTTAGGAGGGCTATGAAGGAAACTATTATGGGAATAAGATCGAGAGGGAGGCAGATAGTTAGATGGCGAGATTAGGCGAAGGATGATGTGGACATAAGAGGTTTGATAAGTCTTCAAGTTTGTGATGCATAAGTTAATACTGGTAGGACCACTTGATTAAATACTTTCCCTTTTAGAGAAAGTGGCAGTTTACTTTTCATAATCTCATGCTTATCCTTCTTTTAATTTCGGTGTCATGTCCTGGGGAATCACTTACTGTCCGAGCTAAGTATGTTATATTCATTAACAATCTTTAGAGGTTCGTGAATAAAGGTTAAATGCCGCCCATGAATGGCAGAGGCAAGAGACAGTTACTTTTCCCTGTCAAGCAGGACAATGCCCTAGACACTGATCATGTATACATATGATCAGCATCCAAGCCCCCTCTCCACCCAAGCTAGGACCAATGAGGGCCAGCCAATGGCTGCTGGTGTCTCGGCAGATAAACCTATAGGCTCCCCCCCTCCTTAGCTCACGAGGAATGTGAGGTTACAGCGACCAAAGAAACTAACGAGTTTGACCGGGACTCGAACCCCAGTCTGGCATTTACTAGTCAGAGACGTTACCACATCAGCCACCACATCCCGCATTTGTTGTCTTCCTGCATTTCAT